>NC_137048.1:19758144-19867775 GCF_032717465.1 Coenobita brevimanus
GTCAACTACCACAGTCTCACCCAAATGACAACGATCCTAATATCGTGCACCTGTCATCAGTCTGGACTTGCCTAATGTTCTGGACCACATGAAGTCCAGCAAACACAATGCTGTCCACATCTCAGCTGCTGCAGCATCTGTGTATGGCAAGGATCCTTCAATTATGACTTTGAACCGGCAGAGCATCCATGGAGGGCAAATCAAGGGCTGTGGCAAACAGGCAGTAGCCTGGTGTTCCCCTTACTGTTCACTGGGACAGTAGGTTGATCGCTGATGAACCTGCCAAGAAATGTTTGAATATTTACCCATCCTGGTGTCTGGAGAGGGAACTGTGAAGCTTTGAACATCCTCAAACTGCGATCAGGAACAGGAACTGCCATGGTGGCGGTGATCTTTGCTACCCTGCAAGAATGGGACCTGGTGGATTTGGTGACAAACATGACCGACACAACTGCTAGCAACACCGGAATTCGCTGTGGGGCCTGCACTCCCCTGCAAGAAGCAACCAGTGAGCTCTGCATCTAAAAAGTCTTCACAGTCTACACTAACATCATCATATCAGACCAGATATCCTTCTGTTCAAGCATTTCAAGCAGGCATGGACCTTCATTGTAGCTTATTGCTTAAAGCTGCGTACCAACCTTCCTACCCATTGCAACGAGGTCATCACCTTCTGCCATCTTCAACTCACCACCCAACAGCCACGGGAAGATTACTGGGAGTTGCTTAAGCTCACGGTGATCATCCTCAGTGGAGTTCCTCCTCATGGCTTCCACATTTCACGGCCTGGCACCAAGCATCTTGCCCAGTGGATGGCTAAAATCATCTACTCAGTCAATATTTACCTCTTTTGCAAGCAGTTCAAGCTCACTGTGCGAGAGCTTGCCACACTCGAGTGGTTTGTCATATTTACCCTCATGATATACATCCCATACTGGTCACAGCACCAGTTGTTACTTCTGCTCCTCAGAAAGACCTGAAGTTTCTTCAAGACCTGAACTACAGTGACTTGGACTTCTCATCCACTGCTGCAGAGGTCTTCAGTCCTCATCTCTGGTAGCTCTCTGAGGAGCTGGTTGGCCTGGCATTCTTCGACAAGACCCCCAACTTTGAAACGAAGAGAGCTCTGGTCACAGCTCTGGAGAATAAGAAGGGCGATGAGCCTGAGAAAAGAAGGACTCCGGATCTGTTTGTGGCTGTCATTCAAGGGAAGAACCTCCCTGATTTGGTAACGAGCACCACTTGCTGCCTTCCGTTTTTCCTTGGCTCCTCCAATGGGTTCCTTGATGTCGACCCATCCACATGGGTTGAACGAGATGACTACAAGAAAGCCAAGCAATGTCTCATGTCAAAGTCACAAACAATATGCTGAGCAAAGATTTGAACTCCCTGTCATTACCAAAGATGAGGAGCAGAGGCAATTTCTGTTCCAGGTCATAAAGACTCATTGTCAATGATTCCCAGACACTCAAAAGGCAACTGTGACCTCTCAAACTAGGCAACAATGAGTGGGGGATTGGTTCCCATGACATTCCCTAACCCGCCCCATCCCGACGTTTTCTGGGCAATGGTACACCCCAGTCCCGACATTTTTGGACCTTTTTTTTTTTTTGGCTCAAACATCCGCTTTTGGTGAGAAACATCGAAAATTCATAGAGAAATCACTCACCTGAGGTTTAAAATACTCGATCTAGGTACAAGTACTTCCTTACCTGACTGGGTTTTCTAACAGGCTGGCACCAAAGAAAACGAGTTCTATGGGAGGGTAACTATTTTATCCACTCATAAACAGTATTTATTTATTTACTTGGTACAAAT
Source organism: Coenobita brevimanus (assembly GCF_032717465.1). Taxonomy (NCBI): domain Eukaryota; kingdom Metazoa; phylum Arthropoda; class Malacostraca; order Decapoda; family Coenobitidae; genus Coenobita; species Coenobita brevimanus. Next base: position 19,759,963 of record NC_137048.1, read on the forward strand.
TTATATGTAGTACAAGAGTATATTGGTTTTCAAACAGTAATATAGGCATTATAAGCATTGTTTCACTCACTAACTCATCACCATTCATGACCTTTTTTTTCCCACATTACCTGATCATCATTTCTGACTGTTTTTTCCTCTAATGCTATGTAAACTTTGTCCTCCACATTGTCATCGATTGGGGAATCACTCTGTCCCTGAATGTCTTTATTGGCCAGGTCACTGGTAACAGGTGAATTGCTGAGACAATGGCGTGCAGGGGGGGGGAGAGGTTATGCAGTGTAAGGCACTGTCCCTGCTTGGCATCTTGTAGAGGAATAGAGGAAGATGTCCCGTGTATACGTGCCAAAAATCACTCGCGAAATCACTTGCGAAAATTGAAAATTGTGCAAATTAAGGACCTTGCAATGTTGCCGCGTTAATTCACGTCGCCAGGACATGAGTGCACATCATGTGTGGACGTTAATTCACATCGCCGGGACGGCGCGGACTAAAGAGGGGCAAATACTTACACTGTAAGGGAGACCTCCTAGGTGCTCTGGCGGGGTATGCAGCCCAGATGGCACAGAGTGTCTGCGTCTTTGGGGAACCAGTAAATACTGCAGTATAAGACTGAAATTTTGCATGGAGGGTTTTTGTACCAAGAGGAACAAAAGAGCGGGGTGGCCCATAAAAAATTTACAACTATGAAAATATGGACCACCCTAATGTACTGTATATATATATATATATATATATATATATATATATATATATATATATATATATATATATATATATATATATATATATATATACAGTGGTGGGTAGTGCAAACGAAGAAGGACCTTGTGCAAGCGCAATGCCAATCCACAGTTCACTACCTTGCGCAAGCGCAAGTGCACAATCTGACAAATATTTAGCTTGCACAATGTCGCAAAAAAAACATTTGCATATATTTGTGGGAATTACTGTAAAATATTGAGATATTGAAATAAAATGGCATACTTTTTTTTTTTACATTATTATTTTCTATTTTTTGTAATTTGCACAAGTGCGCAATCTAATATTTAGTTTGCACATTGTTGCTACGTTGGGTCTGGTTAGTACTTGGATGGGTGACTGCCTGGGAACACCAGATGCTGTTGGCATTACGTTCTCCCTACGTGTCAAGTGTGGTTGGTGGAGGATTAGTGCCCCTCCATGTAAAACAATTAACTCTAAGCCCTTGGCCACCCCGTTTTGTATACATGGCGTCTGGCAAATGAATGAATGAATGAATGAACAATGTCGCTAAGCATTTGCATATATTTGTGGGAGTTACTGTAAAATATTGAGATATTTAAATAAAGTAGCATACTTACTTTTATTTATTATTATTCACTCTATCTATCTATTGCCTGACGCCTTAATCCCGTATGGGGTGGCCACTGGCCACAAACAAGCAACAAATCGCCTCCATGTCACCCTGTACCCCGCCATTTCACTGCCCTGCTCCCAGCTCACAACCCCCCTCTCTCATATACTTCTCCACTCCATCCCTCCATCTCATCCATGGCCTCCACCTCACTCACATACACTCTCCTCAATAGTCTCTCACCCTCCACCCTCTCCATATGACCAAACCACCTCAGTGTGTTTCTCCTAACACTTCCTATCACATCCACATCCCCACCACAATGCTCCTTCACTTCCTTTTTTGTCAGTCTGTCTCTCCATGTAACGCGGACTCCACATGCTCCTCTCAAATAACTCATTTATTTCCACATCTCTCACTCTTGACTTCTGTCCCTCCAACAAGGTCAAAGCTTCACTTCCATACATTAGAGCTAGTATAACAATACTGTCTTGTAGTAACTCTTTCACTCGTGAAGTTCAGAGGAGTGAGTGGGCTAAGGAGCGGAGGGACAGGGAAACAAAGGCTGTGATGTTGCCAGTTTTACTTTTATCTGTATTTTCGAAAGACGTTTTATTTAAAAATTCAATATAGATATACAATAGCATGTGTAATTCCTTACAGAAACCACTAAAACATATTATTTAAATCAAATATCCACAGCCTAATGAATTATTAGGCTGTGGATATTGTCACTGTCGTTGTTGTTACCCCAGTAGCGAATGGGTGAAATAGAAGATAAGATGATAATGAAAGGAGAGAGAAGCGAGCCGTTAAGAACATTATATCTTTTATCAGTTTTGCTGCCTGTAAAGGGTAACCCTCGTCCCCAGCTGCGTTTACTTAGCGTCACTGGACTGATAACATACCAGACGTTTTTCTCACAAATTATGCAGAAAATCCCTCTTCTCCTTGACCTGTGGGTGTAGCTTATGGTGTGGGAGGAGCTAAAAGTGAGTACTTGCCAACAGAAGCCTAAATAACATTTGTTCTGCCTTCTTAATGGCACGTCACTAGTCTTTTGTAATCTGTGTAACTTCGCCATTGGCTCCCCTTGGTAGCAGGTGCCTCTATTGTTTCTGTATGGATGGAGATTATTTTTAAGACAGTCTAGTGGTTAATTAGCTGAGAAAGGCGGAGTAAGTCTGCTTTATAAGGTTGAGGAAAATGTGAAGAGACACTTTCTGTCTCTTTTAGTACAGACACACATTTAGTCTCATTTTGTACACACATCCCTGTATACATTTTTTTTACACATTTTGTCTCATTTACTGTCACGTTACACTTTTGTCACATTGTGTTGCACATCTCTCCCCAACACTACTCACTACGTGACTTTGATTACAAAGCACACTGTTTGTGCACCATTTCCCATTTTTGGTTCACTCCTCCATTTACACTAGTGTGTGAATTATATCTGGATTTAACCTTCGAAGTCTCCATGTTTCCTCGAGCTTTGTGAGTACTTAACTTCCACTGAGTGTATTCTGGTTAGGTAAGAAATAACTTGTTTTATATTTGTATTCTGAGGCCTATATGAATCCTCCCTTTTGTAAAACGAACCCTGGTTTCTTTTTTGGTTGTGTATGTTATAGTGTACAGTAAAGTTAAGTTAGTTTTCTTGCAAGCTTTACCTTATCCCTTTTGGTGCTTAATTAAGGGTTAAGAGTGCACTGTAATATACACCCCCATTACAATTTGGCGTCCTCCTCGCCAGGATAGCTTTGTGACATAATATTGGCAACCTTGGCCACATACACAGTGCTTACTCTTACCTGCTTAACTATAATCAGTAATCATGGCCCTAATGAGTGATAGTGATGTGAAAGCATTTTTGGATTCTAAGCCTTCCCCAACCAGAGTGAAAACACACAAAACACGAGTTCATATTGCTTGCCCAGGCCTTACAGTTGAGATTTCCTGCCTCAGTCACTAAGTTACTTGATTTAATATTGGACACCATGTTTGAGCAAAGTGAGTCCTCTATAGCTAGTTCTGAGCCATTTGATACTGCACAAGGTGTTGACCCTGAGCGTTTGTCATCGGAGATACCTGGCCCTAGTGATTTTTCTGCTCATGATACTGGTGATAAAGTGCAACTTGAGTTAGCCAGAATTAAGCTGAGGGAACTAGAAGTGCAGCCAAAAATGAGAGAACAAGAATGGAATCCCAAAATGAAGGGAATAGAATTATAGGCTCAAATGAGACAAAAGGAAATGGATCACGAATACAGACTGAATCACCCTGATAGTTTACCTGGCGCTAGTAGTTCATCTGCCAAGGAATCTTTTGATGTTGCTAGGACCATTACGCTAGTACCTCCCTTTGATGAGCAAGATATCATGAAGTATTTCCATATGTCTGAAAAGGTGGCAGGTGGTCTCTCGTGGCCAAGAGACTCTTGGACAGTACTGCTGCAGAGTGTTTTGAAAGGAAAGGCTCAAGAGGCTTATATTTCTTTATCTGTTGATCAAAGTGCTAACTACGATCGTTTAAAAGCTGCCATTCTCAAAGCATATGAACTCGTGCCAGAGGCATATAGGCTTAAATTTAGATCCACCTTTAAACAGAAAGATCAGACCCATGTGGAATATGCTAGAGTACTCACAGACTTATCTGATCAATGGTTGCATTCTAAGAAAGTTGATGATTTCTGTAATCTTAAAGAATTAATAATCTTGGAGAACTTCACTGGTAAGATAGATAGGGATGTGGCTACATACCGAGTGGAAAAAGATTTGGATACCCTAGCTGAGGCTGCTGTTGTAGCAGATAACTATAGTATAATTCATAAGCATGAACGTAAGCCTCAGTTATTTGTTAAGGGTAGGAGAGTGAACCAACCAGTTTTTGTGAACCCTTCTTCTGGTAAAGGCAAGTTAATGTCAAGTGACACTAGTGTGAACACTACAACCCCAGAGCATGTTACTTCTACGAAAGTGAGGACAGTGTTGCCAGAGGGTCAAGAAAAAGTGTCAGGTTTTGCCAGTTTTTCCAGAAAACGGGGCACTTGGAGGATTGGTGTTGGAAAACAAGAGGGAAAAGTTCCTTTGTAAAACCTGTTTCTTTGGCAAACTTTTGGGGATCTTTTGACAACAACAGAGAGCAGCCACCCACAGATATTGTTAGCGGTAGCCAGACACAACCCCAGCAGGTGCATATTGTTGATAAGGCTAGAGTGGAGCCGTCAGTGGTGGATAGGGAGACTCCTGTAGAGCCACTGTTAGACACTAGTAAGACTGGGGCAGTGCAGCCGTCAGGTTCAGGTGAGAGTGGTAATAAGACTCCATCAGAGTGTCCTCTCCCAAGCAGTACTCAAAGTTACTCCTTCCCAGGCAGTTTATTGGCTAACTTTATTTCTAAGGGGTTAGTTTCAGTTGATGGAAAAGGTGGTAAGGAAGTCACTATACTTAGAGACACAGGAGCTTTACAGTCACTAATGTTGAAGGGGATTGTTGATGTAGCTGACCCTAATGAATGTGTCTTGCTGCAGGGTATAGCTGAGTTTGTATCTGTTCCCCTAGTTGAGGTGAAGCTCCAGTCAGAGTTAGTTTCTGGTTCAGAGCGTGTGGGTGTTGTTGACCAGCTTCCTGTACAAGGGTTCAGTTTCCTTTTGGGTAATGACTTGGCGGGAGGACAGGTGAGTGCTGTTTCCTGCATGTCAAAAACTCCCCTGAGTGATGATAGGACTAAAGTGTTGGAAGATACATGTCCTAAATTGTTTCCTGCATGTGCTGTAACTAGAGCTTTGACAGCAAAAGCCAGCCATGAGAATGTTGACAGTAATGGCAATGGCAATGCCGATGATGATATCGGACTTGATGATACCTTTTTTGCCCAGTTAAATGACTCGGAGGTTGATGATTCTCTCCAGACTGATGTAAGTGCAAAGTTAGCTGATATGCAAAGATCTGATCCAGAGATTGCCACTTTAATTAACTCAGCAGTTAGGGAAAATGAATGTGAGTCTGAACTGACAGAGTGTTATTATTTAAGACCAAATTACTTGTTAATGAGAAGATGGAGACCTCCTGGTGTTGCTTATCATAACGAGTGGGAGACTCTACATCAGGTGGTGGTTCCAAGACCCTGTAGGCAAAAAATTATGTCCATTGCTCATGACTCTTCTTTAGCAGGTCACTTAGGGGTAAGGAAGACTCTTTCCCGCATCTGGCAGCATTTTTACTGGCCTGGAATCCGTCGAGATGTCTCCCGGTTCTGTAGGTCATGTCACACCTCATAGCTAGTCGGTAAGAGCAATAAGCCCATCCCTGCAGCTCCTTTGATTCCTCTACCTGTGTGTGAAGCCCCATTCACCAGATTTCTTGTGGACATTTTTGGCCCTTTGCCCAAGACCTCTTCAGGCCACTAGTACATCCTCACAATGTTAAACATGGTCACTAGATATCCTGAAGCCATTCCTTTGAGAAATGTTTCAGCTAAATTGGTTGTAAAGGAGATGCTAACCTTCTTTAACCGTTTTGGTCTCCCTAAGAAAGTGCAGTCGGATCAAGACAGTAATTTTAATTCCAAACTGTTCAGACAAACCCTTAAGGAGTTAGGAATCTCCCAGATCACTTCCTCAGCATATCATCCTCAGAGTCAAGATGCATTAGAGAGCTATCACCAAACTTTGAAGAGTATGCTCAGAAAATTATGTGTTGATGAAAAGGAATGGGACAAGTGTTTGCCTTTCCTACTTTTTGCAACCAGAGAGGCACTGAGCAAGTATTTGGGCTACTCCCCATTTCAGTTAATCTTTGGCCATGAAGTAAGAGGTCATCTTAAACTCCTCAAAGAACAATGGATGAAGGATGATGACCAAATGAACTTGCTAGACTATGTGTCAAAATTTAAAGAAAGACTGGTCTATAGTATGGAAGTAGCCAGGGCACACTTGGAGTCCTCTCAGGAGAAGATGAAGAGGTGGTATGACCACTCTAAGAAAGTTAGGCACAGAGTGTTTCACCCAGGCGATCAAGTTCTTGTCTTGCTTCCCTTTCCATGGTCAGCCTCTGCAGGCAAGTTTTGCAGGCCCTTATCTACAGTAGTGGAGAAGAGGGTAGGCAATGTAAATTATGTCATTTTAACCCCAGACCAGAGGAAGGAATGAAGATTGTGCCACATAAATATGTTGTATGAGTACCATAGGCGAGACATGGACCTCCCTAGTGCTGCATGCATGGCGTCGGCTGTCGAGTTTGCGGACCCCCCTAGTGCTGCATGCGTGGTGTCGGCTGTCGAGTTGGCGAAGGATGAGGGCTGCCTTTTGACTTTGGACCAGATGACCAGTTGGAGAGAAAACCAGGAAGCTTGGAGTACACTGACTGATAAACTCTCCCACTTGACTGCAGAGTGGTGTGCTGAGCTTGTTGCCCTTCTCAGGAAGTTCCCTGATGTCTTCCAGGACACCCCAGGATGGAGGGAAGTGGTACAGCACGACGTGGATGTTGGAGATGCCAGCCCTGTAAAGCAGTCCCCCTACTGGGCTAGTCCTCAGAAGCAGACCATCATTCGAGAAGAACTGAACTACATGTTGCAGCAGGGGTTAATCGAGTCCTGTCAAAGTGAGTGGTGCTCCCCGGTCGTAGTGGTTCCAAAACCCGATGGGTCACATAGCATTTGTATTGATTATCGTAAAGTTAATTCCCTTACCAAGACTCCACGATGGGGACGATGGGGGCAAGGGTTATGTGAGTTGGAAATGGGAAGATGGCAGTGATTTTTCTCCCATCATTCACCCCTTCACTGAGCAGGGGTGTGCTGGCTGCACGGCTCCAGGAATTCATTGTTATTCCTCCAGGCTTGATTTTTTCCACCTGTTTTTCAGTGAGGGTTTTGTGGAGCAGATAATGGAACACAACAACCGTTTTGCTAGAGCCAGCACCGTGAGAGTGAAAGACTGGGCACAAGGAGCAGGGCATTCCATCATTTATGATTACCCTATCTCCCTTGAAGAAATGTTTTTATTTTTTGCTCTGGTACTTTTGATGGGTATTGTACGTAAAAACAGAATTCCGGCATACTGGACAAGGGACCCTATCACGCAGACACCAATATTTGTCAAAATCATGAGCCGTAATCGATTTCAGCAAATTCTACGCCGCCTCCACTTTTACAATGCTGATGATCCCGCCAATGCAAATGACACTGATAAGATGAGGTGAATTAGGTTGGTTTTTGATCACCTACGGCAAACATTCCGTTCCTCATTTTATCCCAATAGAGACCTTGTTATAGACGAGAGTCTCGTGTCGTGAAGAGGCAATATTTTCATTCGGCAGTATATACCCAGCAAAAGGCACCATTGAGGGTTCAAGATCTTTGTTATGTGTGACTGTAGGACTGGTTATGTGCAAGACATAGTCTCATACACCGGTGCACAGACAGACATAATAGAAGATCGGAGTATTGGACTGTCTGGAGCTGTGGTGATGACAATGATTGAAGACTACCTTCATCGTAGTCACATCCTTTACCTGGATAACTGGTACACTAGCCCTCTTATCGCTCGTTATCTACACCTGCATGACACGGGACTCTGTGGTACCGTCAAGGTGAACTGGAGTCACATGGTCAAGGTGGGGTGGAAACTAGAAAAAAATGAGGTGGTCTTCTTCCAGGCTAACAATATCCTAGGTACAGTGTGGAACCACAACAGAGAAGTCAGCCTCTTGTCCATGGTTCACCGCTCATTGATGCACCGTACAGAGTCCGTGGATTACCGCAGTGAGAGGAGATGCCACATATGGAAACCTGAGTGTGTGCTTGATTATAACATCAACATGTGCCTGGTGGACCAGTCAGACTCCATGATATCCACTGTTGAGTGTGCCAGGACCATGATGAAGTGGTACAAGAAGCTCTTCTTTCACATGCTAGATATAACTGCCCTCAATTGCCACCACCCGCACGCCATGACAACAGGAGTGCAGGAAACCTTTGAAGGGTTTGTGAGGGAGCTTACACGTGAGATTTTTGCCAGGTATGCGGTCGAGAGGCCCCAACAACGCACATGCACTGCCCCTACTGCCCAAACCCCCCTGAGAATATCCACCCGCCATTTCCCCACTCCTATACCTCCCCAGCCAAATAGACCTAGGCCCTAATGCAGGTGTCATGTGTGTAGTATTTTCCGTGTGAGACCCACCACTCAGAGAAAAGACACCCGCCATGAGTGCGTTGAGTGTGACATGGGTCTCTGCATTCACCCTTGTTGTAGTGAATATCACACCTTGATGCAGTTCTGATATGGTGTGAATGCGATATGACGCTCATACCAGGAAGAAATGCGACATACAGACGCTCAGTGTAATTATAAGGCCCGTGGATATGTAAATAGTAGTACAAAAGTGGAAATGGGTGTAATGTAAGTGGAAAATTATGAGTGCATAAATATATTCTAAGTCGAAACATTCCTAGAAAGTGTATGTGGATGCGATATTCTGACACTCAGTGGAATAAATAAGGCCCGTAAATATGTAAATAGTAGTATAAAAGTGGAAACGAGTGTAATGTAAGTGGAAAATTATTATGTAAGTGTATAAATATTATCTAAGTTCAAACATTCCTAGCGAGGGTATTTTGATGAGATAGTCTGACGCTCTGTGGAATAAATAAGGCCCGTAAATATGTAAATAGTAGTATAAGGTGGAAATGGGTGTAATGTAAGTGGGAAAGTATATTGGGAGTGAAGAAATAAAGTATAAGTTGAAACATGAGTGGTAGCGAGTGTGCTTGCTACGTGAATATGCGCTAGCATTTCGCTAAATACCCTTGTAAGGAATGTAAATAAGTGAAAACATTTATATTGGTTGAGAAAAGGTTCAGTGTCATAAAAACAATACTATGAAAGTAAAAAAAAATAATGTATGTTGAGAGAAGAGTCACAGCGAGTGCGCTGAGTAAGCAGATGTGCGCAATAGTTATGCTAAATATCATCATAATGAATGAAAACAGATGAAAACATTTACATACAGTCAAAAGTGGTAAAATGTCGCTGAAACAGTATTATGCAAGTAGAAAAAATATGTTTGCTGAAACAAGAAACTTAGCAACTAGCATGTGACCAATATGACCAAACTCGCTATGCTCGCGCGATGGAACAATCTTATTTTTCCTATATATATCATTGAAAACCATTATATTGTTGTGATTGTTTATTAGTTCAAAATCAATAAATGTAGATGTGTTCTTTGTTGTTTCTCCCAGAATTACCTACCATAGAAAATGTGAAAGTCTCACACACCAGTGACAGAATATGATACCTGGCGCAGTGTGCCTCACCTGTTCTGACCACTTATGGACCCCTGTAAGCCCTTTCTTGGTGATTTTCCTTTGTTTCTCAACAAAAGCGGAGGTTTTGGCCAAAAAAAAAAAAAAATCCAAAATAGCTAGGGATCGGGGGGTATTGGAGGTGGGAAATCAGTTGGAACGTGACATGTTAATTAAGGGTTAAAAGTGCACCGTAATATACACCCCCATAACAATATTTGATTTAAATAATAGGGTTTAATGATTTTTGTAAGGAATTGCATATGCTCTATCTGTCTATTGCCAGACGCCTCAATCCCGTTTGGGGTGGCCACAAACAAATCGCCTCCATGTCGCCCTGTCCCCCGCCATTTCACTCCCCTGCTCCCAACTCACACCCCCCTCTCTCATATACCTCTCCACCCCATCCCTCCATCTCATCCTCGGCCTCCCCCTCCCTCTTCTCCCCTCCACCTCACTCACATACACTCTCTTCGTCAGTCTTTCACCCTCCATCCTCTCCACATGGCCAAACCACCTCAGTGTGTTCCTCATAACGCTTCCTAACACATCTACATCAACACCACAACGCTCCTTTATATCCTCGTTCGTCAACCTGACTCTCCATGTGACTCCACAGGCTCCTCTTAAATAACTCATTTCCACTGCTCTCACTCTTGACTTGTGTCCTTCCAACAACGTCCAAGCTTCACTTCCGTACGTTAGAGTTGGTATCACAATACTGTCATGTAGTAACTTTTTCACTTCCATGCTCACTTCCCTGTTTCTTATCACTGCTTTCAAGGAACCAGCAACCTTTCTTCCCTGCTGTACCCTTTCAAGCACTTCACCCTCCAAACCTCCATCCTTACTCATCACACTACCCAAGTACTTAAACGTACTCACATTTTCCAATTCCTCACCATCCAACCTCGCTGTACATTCACTGACTTCACCTCTCTCAAAGACCATCACTTTACTCTTCCCTACATTCACCTTTAGATTCAGTTTCTTAAACACTCTCTCAAACTCATCCACCAAGCCTTGCAGCTACCCTTCGTCTTCACTCAACAACACAGTATCATCTGCAAACAACAGTACAGGGAGTTTCCAAACACTATCCTCTCTCACCAGGGCCACTCCAACATCCACTACCCTACCTTGTACCTCTTTTATTACCCCATCCATGTACAGATTGAACAACCATGGAGACATGACACATCCCTGTTTCAACCCAACCTTCAAAGAGAAAAATTCACTTAATCCACCATCCACACGCACTGCAGCCTTCGCACCATCGTACATACTCTTCACAGCATTCAACAACTTCCCATCTACTCCATATATTCTTAACACTTTCCACAATCCTTGTCTATCCACCCTGTCATATGCTTTCTCCAAATCCATGAAAGCCGCATACAACTTCTTTCCCTTCTCTAGAAACTTTTCCACTAAAGATCTGAGAATGAATATGCTACTCTTAATAAATAATGTATTTTAATTTATTATTATATACTAATAATAATATTTGAAAAAATATTAAAACACATTATCTCTGCTGAAGCATTTTAAGAAATGCTACTACCCTCCGTCCCTCCCGCCTCCCCCCGAACCCTCACGACCCTCCTGAACCTCCCCCATCCCTTGTCCAGACATACGGGAAGCTCCCCAGACCAAGTGTATAGATAGATAGATAGATAGATGATAGATCTGGGCGAGGTTCTTCACTCTCTGTACAAATTATGTAAATACATTATATTATCTTGCTTAAGTTATTCTAATTAGGGACGACAGCTGACGTATATGGAAATGTTCCTGACTCGTCTGGTTCCCTTTCATATATTGATGTCCCTTATATTAGGTTGTGCCTCGACTGACAGTTACCAGGTGATGAGTGCAGGTATGTAATGTAGAAAGGCATTACATATCTGCAGTCGATGGTGTTCTGTTAGTCGAGGTATTTTTACCATTAGTGTAGGTCTAGCTATTTGTCTCTGTAGGATTTAGTATAGGTTAGCGATTTGTCTGTTAGGTGATTAGTTTTAGGGTCTTTAGATTAGTTTTACTTTATAATATAAGGTATAAAAAATATAAAACCAAGAAAAAAATAAAAAAAATAAAAATACAAAAAAAAAATTAAATAAGATTAAAATTATTATATATATATGTACGTTTGCATGAAAGTGTGTCTGTATGTATGCATAGAAGCGTGTGTGTGTGTGTGTGTGTGTGTGTGTGTGTGTGTGTGTGTGTGTATGTATGTATATATATATGTTTGTATATATATGTATATATGTTTAAATGTATATACATATATATATAAATGGCCTTAATAACCAGGGGCTTCGGCCCCAATGGTTGATAGGCCGGAAAAAAAAAAAAAAAAAAAAAAAAAAAAATGATAGATCGATATATTAAGTACATTATATATATATATATATATATATATATATATATATATATATATATATATATATAAATAGATAGATAGATAGATACAGTATATATTATTTATCTGTTTATTTACAGGTATGCAAGAAAGAAGGAACGAAAAGCCAGGAGCCCAAGAGATTATTCTTTCCAAGGAAAAACAAATGCAAGAAAACAGACAGCCAAATTCAAGATCCGTTCATTTCATCTCGAGATGCCTGACCACACTGCATTTGAAAGACTGGAGATCATAGGCAATAGGAAATACAGACAGAGGGAGACAGTTCCAGAGCTGACCTTTTACATATATGAAGGACTGTGGGTAACAGTTAACCCTTGCATTAGGGACTTGGACAGAAAATGGATGAGAGTTTGTTGCTAAATAAGTGTTATGCGCCCACCTTAGCGGTGGATAGTTTAGAGTAGCAATGACCAATAAAGTACCAATACAAAACAGGAAAAGATGCAGCAATGTGGAGAAGAGACAGAGGTTAAAGGGAGTCAGTAAGAGGAGGAGAACATATAGGACGAAAAGCCTTTGACTCCACCATGTTGAGCTGTATGTAGGGAACCTCCCCACAAATGAGAGTTCTTCTCCACACAGGGGCAAATTAAACGTGTATAAAGACAACAACTATGCAAGAGTAAAGAAGGCATGGAGTCGGCTCAGCATTCCCAATCTCTTGGAAACAGATTTTATAAGAGAGGTAATATGATCTCTCCAAGATAAAACCCACGAGAATGAACCCCCAAGTATGTTTAAAGATGATGGGGGACTGAGTTGGGTATTGTTAAAAATTGGAGGATACCACTGCGGAATATTTTGTTGGGCTGAACAATGTAAAAACTGAGTTTTTGATGCACTGAAACAGCAAGATTACTTTTACCCCAGTCACAGGAATAAGCTAAACCAGACATTAGGCGTGCCATAGCATCATCCCTTGTTTGTTGAAGTACGTGATAAGATAGATACTGGGAGGGGTAAATGGAAAGGTGAAGGGTGAAGCCATCAGCAAATGAGTGGATAGGGTCAGATGTTTACAGCTTAGATGGACATTGATGAATAAAGGGAAATGAGATGGAGATAGGGTAGAGCCCTGAGGAACACCACTGTTGATATGTATATATATATATATATATATATATATATATATATATATATATATATATATATATATATATATATATATATATATATATATATATATATATATATATATATATATATATATATATATATATATATATATATATATATATATATATATATATATATATATATATATATATATATATATATATATATATATATATATATATATATATTCGTGGCCTTTCCTCTAACTTTGTCTGTTGAACACCATTTCTCCCCCTCTAAACCTCACCTCTTTCTTAATGAGACTCAGCTGTCTGAGGCAACTGACAGCAAACCCTTCTTTCTATCCTCCTACTTTCTCTATACTCATTTCAAAGCCAAAGGTGGATGTTGTGTATATGTACACAATGACCTATCTTGCTCTCGTGTTCCTGAACTTGATTTTCCTGAATTCTCCACTCTCTGGCTTCGGCTCTCCTGTCATTCTCTGACTAAATATACCTGCGCTGTGTACTTATCTCCTAATTCTACTGACTATCAAAAATTCTTCGACTATCTTACTTCTACAATGGAACACATTCTATGCATTTCTCATTTCTCTGAAATCTCCATTCTAGGAGATTCCAATGTTCACCGCTATCTTTGGCTCTCCTCTCCTTTTACTGATCCACCTGGTGAACAAGCCTTCATCTTTTCTATCCTTAATGACCTAGAGCAGCTTGTACAGCACCTTACCCATATCCCTGACTGCCTTCTGCTTACACTGTTAATCTTTTCTCTCCATTGGGCTCCTCCGATCATAACCTTGTTACTTTAACCTGTCCTATCTCTCCGGTATGGCCTGTGGACCCTCCAAAGAAACGGCGTCTGTGGCACTTTGGAGCTGCGAATTGAGAGGTCCTCAGGCAGTACTGCTTTGATTTTCCATGGAATGATTATTGCTTCTGTGGCCGGGAGCCATCTGAGTGTGCCTTGCACATTACGGAGGTTATTCTCTCAGGCTTGGAGACGTACATTCCTTTCTCATGTCCTCTGACTAATGCATAAAATCCTTGGTTTAATCACGCTTGTTCTAATGCTGTCTGCAACAAGCAGAGGGCCTATAAAAGGTACCGGAGCCAATCCACCACCTAATCACATCTTTTTTATGTTTCTGCCTGGTATCGTGCTAAATCTGTTCTTTGTTCTGCAAAAAATAATTTCATCCATTTGAAATGCTCTCAACTCTCCAACTCAAAGTCTTGCCGCTCCTTCTGGCACCTTGCCAAAAACCTTTCTAACAACTTTACCTCGTCATCCTTCCCTCCTCTTTTCTACTCTGATGGCTCTGTAGCTATTTCTTCTACTGATAAAGCAGATCTGTTTGCTCAGACTTTCTCCTCCAATTCCACCTTAGATGATTCCGGTGCTGTTCCTCCCTCACTTCCCCCCTCTGACTTCCTCATGGCTGACATTAAAATTTCTTCAGCTGATGTATTTTCTGCCGTCACTGGCCTCATTACTAACAAGGCATATGGTCCTGATGGGGTCTCTCCTGTTGTCCTCAAGAACTGTGCTTCTGTGCTTACACCCCGCCTAGGTAAACTCTTTCTCCTTTGTCTTTCTACTTGCACCTTTCCTTCTTGCTGGAAGTTGGCTCTCATTCAGCCAGTCCCAAAGAAAGATGACCGTTCCCAACCCTCTAACTATCGCCCAAGTGCTTTAACATTCTGTGTCTCAAAAGTTTTTTATTCCATTCTTGACAGAAAAATTTTAAAGCATTTTTCCTATTACAACCTTCTTTCAGATCGTCAGTATGGGTTCCGTCAGAGACGCTCCACTGGCGATCTTTTCACCTACCTTTCAGACTCCTGGTCATCCTCCTTTTCGGACTTTGGCGAAAGCTTTTCCATTGCACTTGACATCTCAAAGGCTTTCGATCGAGTCTGGCATAAATCTTTAATTTCCAAACTGCCCTCTTACGGTTTCTATCCTTCTATCTGTGCCTTCTTCTATAGCTTCCTTTCCAGTCGTTCTATAGCTGCTGTTGTAGACGGGCATTGTTCTTCTAGCCCATCACATCTTGCGCTATTTCACACCTCCGACACCCCCCAGTCCCGAGCTATTTTCGAAAAAATAAAAAAAAATTGGCTAAAACCTTCGCTTTTGGGGAGAAACATCGAAAATTCATAGAGAAATGGCTCACCTGAGGTTTAAAATACTCGATACAGGTAGCAGTACCTCCTTACCTTACTGGGTTTTCTATCAGGCTGGCTCCAAAGAAAACGAGTTCTATGGGAGGGTAACTATTCCATACCACTCATAAACGGTATTTATTTATTTATTTGGTATGAATTTATATGTAGTACGAGAGTATATTAGTTTTCAAACAGTAATATAGGCATTATAAGCATTGTTTCACTCACTAACTCATCAACATACCTGACCTTTTTTGGTGACATTACCTGATCATCATTTCTGACTGTTTCTTCCTCCACGTTGTCATCGATTGGGGAATCACTCTGGACCTGAATGTCTTTATTGGCCAGGTTACTGGTAACAGGTGAAATGCTGAGACAATGGCGTGCTGGGGGGGGTAGGTTATGTGGTGTAAGGCATTGTCCGTGCCTGGCATCTTGTACAGGAATAGAGGAAGGTGTTCCGCGTATACATACCAAAAATCACGCGTGAAAATTGAAAATTGTGCAAATTATGAACCTTGCAATTGCAGAATGTATCAGTACATTGACGGGACTGGCTGTGACAAAACGTTGCGACGTACCCATATGTCGATGGGATGCCTCGGGTTAATCTATCAACAGTGATGTTCCTCAGGGCTCTGTCCTACCACCAACTTTCTTCCTTTTATTCATCAATGATCTTCTAAGCTGTACATCTAACCCTATCCACTCGTACGCTGATGATTCCACCCTTCACCTTTCCATTCGGTTCCTGCAACATCCATCTCAGCAGTTACTTCAACAAACAAGGGATGAGGCTATGGCACACCTTATGTCTGACTAGGCTCATATCTCTGACTGGGGTAAAAATAATCTTGTTGTTTTTAATGCATCAAAGACTCAGTTATTACACTTATCAACCCGTCAAATTCTTCCACAGGAATACCCACTAATGTTTAACAATATCCAGCTCAATCCTGCATCATTCTTGAATATATTTGGGGTTTCATTCTCACGGGACTTATCTTGGAAAGATCATATTGCACCTCTTGTAAAATCTGCTTCCAAGAGATTGGGTGTGCTAAGCCGACTCCATGCCTTCTTGACTCTTGCGCAGTTGTTGACTTTATACAGGGATTTTATTCGCCCCTGTTTAGAGTAAAACTCACATGTGTGGGGAGGCTCACCACATACAGCTCTTCTCAATAGGTTGTAGTCAAAGACTATTCGTCTCATCAACTCTCCTCCTCTTACTGGCTCCCTTCAACCTTTGTCTCTTCGCCACACTGTTGCCTCTTTATCTCTTTTGTATCTCTACTTCAATGGTCACTGCTCCTCTGAACTGTCTGCTTGCCTCCCTCCACCTCTATGACAGGTGCGTAGCACCCATCTAGCAACATACTCTCATCCCTTTGCTGTCCAACTCTCTAATGCAAGAGTTAACCATTACTCTCAGTCCTTCATTTATGCAACAGGTCAGCTCTGGAACCTTTCCCTTTGTCTGTATTTCCTACTTCCTATGATCTCCCGTCTTTCAAACACAACGTGTCCAGGCATCTTGAAATGAATGGATCTTGAATTTGGTTCTCTTTTGTATTGTTTTTGTTTCTTGGAAGGAATGCGGGCTCAGCCTTTGGTTCCTTCTTCCTCGCACAAATAAATAAATATATATATATATATATATATATATATATATATATATATATATATATATATATATACAGTAATACCTCCACTCTCCGATGTAATAGAGCCAGAGGCATGTCCGGAAAGTGGGCCCCTGGCTCCTGGCCTGGTACTTAAAGACCCTATCCCAGCCTAACTTTGAAAACCACCTAAATAACTCCCTACCAGACATGCATAGCACCTATTTAAGACCCTATTCACACCAATAATGGACATAAAGCCTGAAATAAATGAAAAAGAACCAAAGAATGAGGAATTAAATGAGACTACCGCAGCCAGGGTACTTACAGCACATCTGTGGCTGCCTTCTCTAAAGGCTTCGGCAGTGGTGAAAGTGTTCTTGAAACACCTACAGTAATCTAGTGTTGTGCTGCACTTACAGTAATTCTTTGCACTGTGAGTTATAAACGTTTAACACTGCACATTGTTAATTGCACCATGCCAGTTTCAACCGCCAGTTTGCACTCCACAGTTAATCCTTTGCAATCTAAATTCTCATTTCTTAACACTGCACAACACTGTAAATTCCCATGTGGTCTAGTGGCGAGGTATTGCAGTTTATTCACTGTTTATTCACAATAAACGAGCATGTGTGGCTTCCACTGCGACAAGCATCTACTCACGATCGAAGTTAGGCAGTAACTGTTGGTGGTGATGGAGAAACAGAGTTGCCAGATCGCAATGGCCACATTACCAAACTCCTCAATTTTCATTGCCAAATTTAACTTTTCGTTACCCAATTCGTAAAGCTAGCATTTATTCTTCACTAATTATATATACAAGTGTAAATAAATGTAATCACTCTCCTTATAATTAACAGCATGTTGATTATTTTCATGCTATGTTGGCTAGCAGATTAATCAGAGAGAGTAAACAATCCACAATCTCCATCCTGTGCATCCTCATACATGTGAAAAATCCGTTTGTTAATGCATTATTCTGATTCATTACCAAACGAATTTTTCATTACCAAATTGGCCCACATTTGGTAATAAAAAATACCAAATGGCAATCCTGACAGGGGAGGGGGGAGGAAGGAAAGGGTGAAGGGTCCATGGTGTAACAGCTGTTCGGTGCTGTGCGGCAATTTCAAACTACAGTTGGGACAAAATTCGGATTTGGGTTTTTTTTTTTTTTTTTTTTTTTGGCCATTTTTGGGTTGAGAATGTCCAGGCCCACATTGTCCGGTAAGTGGGGTGAATGGAAAGTGGGTGTCCGGAAAGTACACAAGCACAGAACCACCATGACTAGAAGAATGATCTAAAAATAACGGTAAAAGAGACTGAGGAGTGACTGAATCCTTTGAGCCAGCAAAAAACCTGCAGAAAGTTGCCTTGGGCAAGATCCATGGTGCAACCCTCAGGATCTAAACGGGACTGACAGGTACTGCCGACAAACTAAACTCCTACGTGATATCCCGAGTCCTATAGCCAAACGGACGAGGCATTCAAGGGTGTCTACTATTATACAAAAAACAAGACTGTTACATCACACACTCACAGACAAGTGAGTCTGGAAGGCGAAGAATCTGGAGCCAGTACCGTTCTGCAACAAACTGATGCAGTAGATCTAAGGGAGGCACACCAGCTTTCAACAACACACTTGGAATCAGAGGTGACTGAAAAAGCCCCAGTTGCAGGGCAAAGACCAGCATGATAGACAGCATCTAGAGCTTTTAGTCTGGCCTCTGTGGCAGAGGTGTAGACCTCACAGCCATATAACAAGTTGGAGGTTACAAAAACCTGAAACAAATGCAAGAGGGTCCTCCAATCAGCACTCCAAGATTTATTTTTTTTCTACGTGTCTGACTCTGGGAAAGGCTTCAGGGCCTATTCCCAAGTCCCAGTAGTCCTCCTTGGGGGGACAGAACCCTCTACAGATTGAAAGCCTTCATACATGATGCTTTAAGATTTGCCAAGTGTGAAACCCAAGTCAAATGGCAATCAAACATCAGGCCCAAGAATTTCATCTTTGCCACACAAAGGAGTATCCTTCCACGAAGCTGGAGGTCAGGGTCTGGGTGTGCCCTTCTCATCCTACAAGAGTGCATAGCCACAGTCTAAGAAGGGGACAACTGAAAACCCTTGGAAGTGGCCCAGGCAGAAATCTTGTCCAAGGCAAGTTGCATACGCTGCTCAATAGCAGACATGGAGGAGCCAGAAAACCATATAGCTAAATCATCCACCTAAAGGGATGAGGATACCCCTTCAGGCACAGTGTCAAGAATACCATTAATGGCCACTGCAAACAGGGAAACACTTAAGACACTCCCTTGTGGGACACCTTCCTCCTGGCACAGTGGCACAGAGAGGGTAGAACCCACACGGACCCGAAACACATGATGAGTCAAGAAGTCTCCAAGCAACACAGGCAGGTGACCACGCAAACCAAAGGCATGAAGTTGTTGGAGGATGCCATGGCACCAGACAATGTCTTAAGTCTTCTCAAGGTCAAAGAGTACAGCCACAAGATGTTGCTTAGAGGCAAAAGCTTCACAGATCGATGCCTCTAGCCTGATAAGGTTGTCCAAAGTACACTGTAAGTTATGGAGCCACTCTGTGAAGGAGAGAGAATGCAACACTTCTCCAGAGACCACACAAGTCTGACATTAACTATCTTTTCAAATAGCTTGCAAATGCACAATGTTAAACTAATAGGGCAATAGCTGGAGACATGGGAATGGTCCTAGCCAGTCTTGGGAATGGGAAGGACAATACGCAACTTCCAACTCTTGGGAATAGAGCCCTCAGTCCAAACCCTGTCAAAAAGGTCCGTTAAAAACTGTATTGAGTCAGTCAGTTGACGGAGCAGAGTGTATGGAATGTCGTCGGGCCCAGGAGCAGATGACGGAGCAGAGTGTATGGAATGTCGTCGGGCCCAGGAGCAGTGTCACCACACTCTGAGAGGGCAGCTTGCAGCTCATGGAGGCTTAAGTTTAAATTATAAGTAGCTCTCCGCCACGAGAGCAAAAATCAAGACCCAGCCCCTCCTAATTCCTACGAAAGCTACCACATGGCTTAGAACGATCCTTTTCTGAGACAGCACAAAACTGATCTGCAAGAGCAGAGGCTACTGCATCTGATGCAGACACAAGAATTCCATGAAGTCACAACACCCATGGGGAGGGGGGGGTGAGAACCTACCACAAATCTTGTGCACTTTTTTTCCACACCATAGGCACTGGACTAGAGGACATAACTGTAGAAACATACGGCCTCCATGAGTTACAGTGAACATTCTTCATGTCTCACCTATAGTGAGCACATGCATTGCAAAATTGGATTTTTAGAAGAAGAAATATCACGATTGGCAAAATACCGATGGGCAGCTGCTTTGTAAACTCCTTTTGCTATAAACCAGTCATCATTCCACCCTGGGACAGGGCTCCAGGAAAAAACACCAGAAGTCTATAAGATGGAATGAACCCCTGCTGAGAAAAGAGTCTTAGTAAAATAACGTTCAGCATCATCAATAGTTGAAAAATCAGTATCCTTGTAGGCAAATACACATAGTTCCTCAAAGAGAGGCCAATCAGCCCTATTCAGACACCAGGGTGGCATACAGGCTGCAGGAGCAGAGAGAGTAGACTGGACCAACACAGGATAATGGTCATTACCATGCAGATAATCCAAAACCTCCCAGGAAAAAACAAGGGCACACTCAGAGGAGGAGATGGTGAGGTCAGTGACAGAATACGTGCCAGTTTGAACATGAAAATGGGTCAGCCTCCCATCGTTTAGGACAACCAAATCTAAATCCCCAACCAAAGAGACAAGAAGATCACCCCGAGGATTTGAAAGTGAGTCACCCCACAAAGGATGGTGGCCATTAATGTCACCAAGGAGTAGAAGAGAGGGTGAAAGTTGGCTGATAAGGGTTTCCAGATCAGCACGCATAATAGGTACGGAAGGTGGAAGGTACAAACAACAGATGGTATAGCACCTCCCAACGTGCATCTGTACTGCTAGAACTTGAAGGGGAGACTGTATCTCAAAGAAAATAAAGGGAACATCAGACTGGCACAAAATGGCACATCCACCGCTGTGACCACCAGGAGGAGATGCATGGAAGACCTCATACCCCTTGATAGAAGGAAACGGTCTATCCCCCACCATGTCTCCTGGAGACAGACACAAGAGAGGGCTCAGAGCCGAGAGTAATAACTGCAATTCCTCCTAATTTGCCATGGCACCTCTACAATTCCACTGAAGACATATTGATACTGATTGAGCCATAATGATTAGTATTAAAATAATATGAATTGAGAAATACCAAGTGTTTGTAGCAATGTCATTGAGAAGGGTGTGAAAGCCCTTCATCCTAGGCATGGAGCTCTGCCTCACCAACCAAAAAGACACTGAAGATTTAGAATTTCCATGGATGGAAGGACCCTTAGCCTGACACATGTCCCGTCCATCGCCAGGGTGAGCCTGAGGAACAGAGACCTTCCTGGAAGACCCATGCACCCCATCCACACCCCCACTTGGGGGTCCAGCTGGCACCTCAGAGCCAACTGGACCCTCCCCAACCGAATCAACCAAAGGTCGGCTGCCGGGTGATGCATCAAAGGGAGCAAGCGACCAAGCGTAGCACCCGTCTGGCAGTAAACTCTCATCCCTTTTCTGTCCAACTCTCTAATGCAAGAGTTGACCGTTACTCCCAGTCCTTCATTTATGCAACAGGTCAACTATGGAACTGTCTCCCTCTGTCTGTATTTCCTGCTGCCTATGACCTCCAGTCTTTCAAACGCAGTGAGTCCAGGCATCTTAAAATGATTGGATCTTGAATTAGGCCCTCTATTGTATTTTGCTTTTCTCTTGGAGGGAACTGTTACTGCGGGCTCATGGCCTTTGGTTCTCTCTTCCTCGCATAAAAAAAAAAAAAAAGCCCTTTGAGAATCTAAAGACCTAGACCCCGCCACACCTGAGCAAGAGGCAGGGACTGGAATCTTTCAAAGACCATCACGAACACCCACTGACTCAGACGCCACCACTGCCTGGGTTGCCGGGTGAAGAACCCCCTCAGAATCCTCATGTGGTACGAAGTTTGAACCTTAGCAGGATGGGAGTCACCCATAGACTCCTCACTCCTCATCCATTTGAGATTGGCAGATGCAATCCCCATCTGTATCCCAGAACTTGAGGACACACAAGAAACTGTAGAAGCACACTGTAGGGAAGACTGAACACCAGTAGCAGAGTGAGCAGACAGTACAGGAGCAGCAGTGGTTGCGGGAGTAGCAGCCAACACAGGAGCATTAGCCTGTACAAGAGTATCAGCTGGTACAAGAGTAGCAGCTGGTACAGAAGTAGCAGTTGGTACAGGAGCAACAGCTGGTAGAGGAGCAGCAGCTGGACGAGATGTAGACTGCAAAGGTACCGGAGTCTCTGGAAGACCCACGAGAAGGAGTAGTAGGCTGTCCGATATCGGACAAGGGATGAGGATGAAGGTCAGTGAGAGAAGCAGGAGCCCCACGATGGCGTACACCAGACTTTGACCTGACACACCAGGGTGGGCATATATAGACATGACACAGTCCTTAGCTTCAGTAAAACTCAGCCTGTCTGTGGCTCTGAGAGACAAAATTTCATATTCCATTTTGTAACAATCACAAGATTTAGAAGATGCAGCATGTAAACTACCACAATTGACACAAGATACAGGACCAGGGCATTCTACACCCTCATGAAGATCTAAACCACATGACACAGAGTACTGGAAGGCCCAGGGCAAGGCGTCTACAAGTTCGGCCAATATGACCCAAACGCTGACAGTGGAAACATCTATGAGACATAGGGACATAGGCCCTGACTCTGTACCAGTACCATGCAGGGTTAAAAACAGCAGGGAGGCTCAATGAATCAAAAATCACAATCAAGGATGGAATTGGCACAAGGCCACCATTTATCTTCCTCTTAATCTTCTCACCCTTTATGACAATCTGGGCAGACAACTGTTCAACATGGCATGCCTTATCATAAATCAGTAATTCCTTAGCACAGACAACGCCACAAGAATGATTCAATGAAGCATGGGGGAAGCATGTAACAGACTGACAAGAAAGCATGGATAAAGATATAACAGTCGCACTCTGAGAAGGGTCAGACACCTCTACCAGCAAACTGCCATCAGCCTGTGGAACCACTTTAGGGGCCACACCACAAGCAGCGACCAGTTCTCGATGTGTTGGGAAAATATCACACTTTTCTGAGGTCTACCCCGCAGGGCCACGAACAACTAAGATCTTGACAAAAGGTGCAGGGAGAGGAGCAATCAAATAATTACCTGAATCTTTAACATGGGGGCCCTAAGGGCCGGATACACTCCTTGACTCCCGCCTCCGACCCCTGTTTCGGGAGCCACCAGACCGAGGGGGCAGGGCAGGGGAGGCCGAATCCCCCATGGAGCCACGTGGAACCTGGAAGGGCTCTAGAGTGGTGACTAGTGAAGGCCAAGAAGACACACTGAGGTCTGGGAGAGAGGCAGGTTGGAGTACATTAATACTGGCCATTACAATAAACTAAACATCTTCACTCCCCCATCCCCCCACCCACCACGGAGCCCAACAAGGGGAGGCCATCCATAGGTGGCCTAAGGGATAGCAGGGGAGTGTATGTGGGTAACCACCAGGGGACCTGGGCAAAAGTGACTCCAGGATGATAGGAGCCACCAGGACCTCCAGTGCTCACTTGACCCTAACCAGTGAATGACCAGCCAATTCACCTGGTTGGGCCCAACCAGGTCACCCGTCTAATTAGAATACGGGACCAAAGAGGTGTATTGCTAGCTGCCGGGTGCATCATGCAGCATCGCTTAACCCTCAGGACTCTCGTCTTCCAGCATTACTGGACACCACGCACGGCAAACACGTGGTGAGGCAAGAGTCCCACCCTAGATGGCAAATGGGCAGAGACTAACATCACCAGCAGGCCTCCTCCACCAATGATGTAGGGGGTGGTTGGTCCACGTGACCGACAAATGCCGAACCCTACAAAGGTAGGCATGCCTCCGAAGTATGTGGTACCACCAACCACGCTTCAAGCCCTGCCACCACGTCAAGATGACCCCCATGCAGCGAGGGGAGAGAAAGAGAGAGAGGGAGAGATCTTCATCTATTTTTAGTGGATTGACTAATCGTATCTGGTGGGCAATTTTTTTCCTCTACATAATCGTTGTCAATTTTCCTTGCTTTGCTGTGCTGACATTTATTGTGGTTCCTAATCTAATTCACTGAAGATAACAGTGAGACAAAAAGTACATGTGGCACAAGCTGCTGTGATCATAAAGAGCTGATTAATTGCCTCATTGATTAGACACAAAGCAAGGATGAAGCAGAAACCATGGAGGGATGAAAGCAGTGGGCATGATTCTACAGTACAATGGGCTTTAGCAATGTACACTCAACTTGTAACTAAGCGTGGCCAAAAACTTCTGAATTTCAGATTAACGCTCCCATTGCCGGCGACATAAATATTTGTTGGCGCACACATGCACGGACAGTGCCAGCGATGTATGTGTACGTCAGCGATTTGACATATTTGCCAAAATTTGAAAATTCATATTATGCACCAAAAAATCAGCTGGTATACGGCAGGATACTTATGGATAAAATCAGGAAAATAAGAGGGGAATTAGTCAGAGAAGAACAGGGAGGCTTTAGGAAGGGAAGAGGTTGTGTAAATCAGATATTCATTCTTAGATATTTAGTGGAAAAGTTTCTAGAGAAGGGAAAGAAGTTGTATGCGGCCTTCATGGATTTGGAGAAAGCATATGACAGAGAGGATAGACAAGGATTGTGGAAAGTATTAAGAATATATGGAGTAGATGGGAAGTTGTTGAATGCTGTGAAGAGTATGTATGAGGGTGCTAAGGCTGCAGTGCTTGTGTATAGTGAACTGAGTGAGTTTCTCTACTTGAAGGTTGGATTGAGACGGATGTGTCATGCCTCCATGGTTGTTCAATCTGTACATGGACGAGGTTATAAAAGAGATACAAAGTAGGGCAACGGATGTTGGAGTGGCCCTAATGAGAGAGGGCAATGTTTGGAAACTCCCTGTACTGTTGTTTGCAGATGATACTGTGTTGTTAAATGCAATGCTGGGAACTCTATCTATCTATCTATATACCTAGGCTGCTTCCCCCAAGGAAAGGGAGGTAGCCGAGACAGGACGACTCACTCTCCATTTACTCATCCATTCAAACACATTCATTAGCATCTTAGCCCCAAAGGGGAGAACGGACAGATCCTCACCGCATCACACCGCACAAGGGTCAACTGCGCAATGCAAGCAGTGACATCCACAGCAGGGCCCGACAGCAGAACTGGTTTACCCCTGCCACATCATAACAGACCCATCCCCTTACCCGCACCTGACCTGACTAGCTGATCAGACCAAATGCGGGAGAATATCCCCTCAGGGCTGCGTCATCACTTATTCATTCACAATTTCTCTCCATTTATTTCTGTCACGCACAGCCACTCTTCCTTGCTCAACAGACATCCCTCTCGCATCCAGCGCTCTCTTCACACTGTCCATCCATCCTATTCGTGGTCTTCCTCTCAGTCTTACACCTCTCACATCAGATCTAGTTATCTTTTTCACCAATCGCTCATTATCCATTCTCTCCATATGCCCAAACCATTGCAACACCCTCTGCTCAACTCTACCAGCCATCTCCCGAACAACTCCAGTTCTCCTTCGCACTTCATCATTTCGCACTCGATCCATACGCGTCACTCCACACATACTCCTCAGACATCTCATCTCCATTACATTCAAACTTTTCCTCTCTGCTACACCCATATTCCATGTTTCAGCCCCATATAACGCAGTCGGTACCACAACACCCTCATACAGCCTTCTCTTTACATCCATTCTAAGCGAACGACATTTAAACACTTTTTCATTCCTCCCAGCACCTTTCCTACTTCATTAATTCTAAACTTCACTTCTGCATCTATTCTTCCATCCACAGCAACATGTGACCCTAGATATTTAAAACAATCTACCTCCTCAAGCAACTCACCATTCAAAACTATATTCATCCCCCTACCATCTATCAACCTCGTACACTTCATCACTTTACTCTTATTCTCATTTACTTTCAATTTCCTCCTTTCACACACCCTTCCAAACTCCTCTACCAACTGTCTCAATTTCTCCTCTGAATCAGTCACCAATGCAGTATCATCTGCAAACAGCAGTTGCTTCAGATTCCACTCTCCTCCATCAACATTTACCAGACTCAGACCACCTAAAACTCTTGCATTCACCTCCCTTACAACACCATCCATGTAAATATTAAACAACCAAGGCGACATCACACATCCCTGTCGCAGCCCCACTCTCACGGGAAACCAATCACTCACAGCATTTCCCACTCTTACACACGCTCTACTATTTACATAAAAACTTTTCACCCCTTTTAGTAACCTACCATCAAGTCCATACAATCTTAAAACAGTCCACAAAGCCTCCCTATCAATTCTATCATACGCTTTCTCTAAATCCATAAATGCCCAAAACACATCCTTGCCTTTCGCTAAATACTTTTCACACACTTGTCTCACAGCAAACACCTGATCAACGCATCCCCTCCCTCTCCTAAAGCCACACTGCTCATCACTAATCACTCCCTCTGTACCCTCTCTAACTCTCATAATTAACACTCTACCATACACTTTACCTACAACACTCAACAGACTTATACCCTAAAGCTAGTACATTCATACTTATCACCCTTGCCTTTATACAACGGGACCACACAAGCACTTGCCCAGTCAATTGGCACCATACCTTTCTCAAAGCACACATTCAATAATCTTACTAACCATTCAACAATAGTCACTCCACCACCCTTCAGGCATTCCACAGCACACCCATCCATACCTGCAGCTTTCCCTGTTTTCATCTCCTTTACTGCCTTCTCCACTTCCTCCTTCGTGATCAAAGAATCATTCAACTCTCCCAACACATTTATTCCTTGCACCCTTCTATCTGCCACAATCTCAGCCACATTTTCCTCCTCTACATTTAACAATCTTTCAAAATACTCTGCCCATCTCTTCCTTACTGCATCCATCTCAATTAACATCCTTCCATCCTCTGCTTTTACTCGTTCTTCCTTCCCAGACTCTCCCTTTCGCACCCTTTTCACCTCCTTCCAAAACATTTTCTTATTCTGTTGAAAATTCTCTGTCAGCCGCCTACCCCACCTCTCATCTGCTGCCACTTTAGCATCACGCACAGCCCTTCTCGCTCTATTCCTCTTTTCCTTATACCTTTCATATGACATCTCATCCTTCCTCTGCAGCCACACTTCATATGCACGTCTCTTCTCAGCCACAGCCATTCTTACTTCCTCGCACCACCATTCACTTCCTTTTCTTACACCACCACCCACACGTCTCACACCACACACCTCTTCTGCATGCTCCACCACAGCACTCTTAAACAACTGCCATTCCTCCTCCACACTGCCATTTTCCCGATCTTTCACTGCGTTCCACTCATCTTTCAATTTCTCCTGATACTCTATCTTTTTCTCTCTTTTATCCAACTCACTCACTTTCAAAACCTCCCTGCCACCTAACCCTCCTAGCTCTCACCCATCTCTTACCTACTCTTAACTTTCCCTCCACCAGGTAGTGGTCAGACATACCTCCACCCTCCCCTCTCAGAACTCTCACATCCAACAATCTTCCTATTACATTCCTAGACACAACCACATAGTCCATCAAGGCTCTATCAACAACCCTTCCACCCTCCTGTCTCACCCATGTATACTTATAAATATCTTTCTTCTCAAACAGCGTATTCCCAATCACCATCTCTCGCTCAACACACATCGCTATCATTCGTTCCCCATTTTCATTTCTTCCAGGCACACCATGCATACCAACTACGCCTTCAACTGCTACATTTCCCACTCTAGCATTCAGATCTCCCATCATTACCACATTCACATTCGCTCCAAAACTCTGCAGACACTCATCAACATCATTCCAGAAAGACTCCCTCTCTTGTTCATCCCTTTCACTACCAGGCCCATATGCACTCACAAACACCCACAACTCACGTTCAAATTTCGCTTTCACCCACATCAGTCTCGATGACACCTCCTTCCATTCAATCACACACTGCTGCACTTCCGGACTCACTAACAAGGCCACACCTTCTCTTGCCCTTCCTCTATCAACACCTGACAATCTTCCATTCACACTTCCAAACATATATTCCCCCTTCCCTTTCATCTTCGTTTCACTCAAAGCTAACACATCCAACTTTCTTCTCACAAACATTCTCCCAATCTCCTCCCTTTTAGCCTCAATTGTACTACATCCACGCACATTCATAGACCCAATCTTCAGGGTACGGGGATAACTCCATCCCCCGTCCCTTTCTCTGGCCTGTCTCTTTTTAGGAACTAAAAAAACAGAGGAGGGGGTCCCTAGTCCCCTCACCCCGCCCCTTTTAGTCGCCTTTTACGACACGCAGGGAATACGGTGGCAGTATTCTTCCTAACACAACCCGGCCGCAGAGTAGTAGCACCACCCCATAGTGCGGCCAGGTTGTGTCCCCCCCGCCACAGGGGGGACGCTACTAATAAATAGTAGCGGCGCTCCCATTCCCTTTACTATCTCGAGAAAGTAGTGGCGCTACTGGTTTCGCGACTTGATACGAAATGTAGCTGTGCTTCCGCTCCTGCCACTTTGGATAAGAAAAAGGTGCACGAAGGAAAGGTTAACAAAAGTCTGTGATATAGCAATACACTATATGCTGTTTTGATAATATAAGTCAGTCTGAGTGATTATGTTGTGTACCAGTAATGTCAGTATATATTTATATTGAAAAAAAAAAATTACATGTCGGTGTCACTTTAATGAAGCTTAGAGCCGAATGTACAGGAAAAAGCTATTTACTGTATAATGTAACAAATGCTCTTTTACATTGGTACCTAGTATACCTACTGAAAGTAACATACGTAAATAAAAGGCAAAAAAATGTGGCCTTCCATTGATATATATTATATAGATTTAATATATTTTCAATGATACCTATTTAAGATATATACGAAAATGAAAGTAAAGATGAACTGGGGCTTTCTTTTAAAGGCTATTTTTACAATAGCAATGTTTTTTCCATTACTTTAAACTGAAAGTAACATACTGTTACGAATAATAACGTAGTAAGAATTAGTCTGTGAGAGAGCGTGAGGGAGAGAGCGGGACTTAGAGACGGGGATAGGTGTGTGTGTGGGGGAGGGGGGGTAGCATTGCCTACATCTAGCTGACATCCTTAATTATCTTTACTTAATTTAAATGATCGACAGTTAACTAGCAAAAGTCCTGTCTTATTATTGCACATTACTAATAAATAATAATTCATAAATTACTGATGTAATGTAGAACAAACATTAAGTGACAGCACTGACGAAAGTATTATTTTTCGTCGTTAATAAATGCAACCAAACCGTCGGCATATCTGTATGTACTCACCGACTCCGGACCTGTATTCGTCGCGTGAGTAGCGAGGAGCGCTGTAACGCGTGAGTACGGTCAAAAAGTAGCGGCGCTCTCAGTTCCGCTACTGGCTAAAAAAAGTAATGGCGTTACCACCATTGCTATTAAAATAGTAGCGGCGCTACATAACGGCGCTATTCCCAGCTTTGGAAACGAAGACGAAGGGGAGCTGCAAGGTTTGGTGGATGAGTTTGGGAGAGTGTGTAAGAAACGGAAGCTAAAGTTGAATGTAGGGAAGAGTAAAGTTATGGTATTCGAGAGAGGTGAAGTCAGTGAATGTACAGTGAGGTTGGATGATGAGGAAATGGAAAATGTGAGTACGTTTAAGTAATTGGGTAGTGTGATGAATAAGGATGGAAGTTTGGAGGGTGAAGTGCTTGAAAGGGTATAAGAAGGAAAAAAGGTTACTGGTTCCTTGAAGGCCGTGATAAGAAACAGGGAAGTAAGCATGGAAGAGAAGAAGTTATTACATGACAGTATTGTGATACAAACTCTAACGTATGGAAGTGAAGCTTGTACGTTGTTGGAAGGACACAACTCAAGAGTGAGCGCAGTGGAAACGAGTTATTTGAGAGGTGCCTGTGGAGTCACATGGAGAGACAGACTGACAAATAAGGATGTGATGGAGCGTTGTGGTGTGGATGTGGATGTGATAGGAAGCGTTGGGAGAAACACACTGAGGTGGTTTGGCCATGTGGAGAGGATGAAGAAAGAGAGACTGACGAGAAGAGTGTATGTGAGTGAGGTGGAGGGGGAGAGAGGGAGGGGAAGGCCAAGGATGAGATGGAGGGATCGAGTGGAGAGGTATATGAGACAGGGGTGTGTGAACTGGGAGCACGGCAAGGAAATTGTGGGTGACGGGGTGACGCGGAGGCAGTTTGTTTGTGGCCACCCCATATAAGGGATTAAGGCGTCTGGCAATAGATAGATAGATAGATAGATAGATATTCCCACGCCTCTCTAGGCCTCACCCACCAGGTATGAGTCATATATACCCAACAAGAGTGTCCTTGGCTCAAATAGCGTAGTTACCAAGGAAGAAAATGCAGAGCTTCTGCCTCTCTCGCTCTGTGACGGCAACGGGTGGCGAAGTCTGTGGGCATCACTCCGACTTTTTCAGCTGCCTGCTCAGGGAGAATCGACCTCAAAATCGACCTAAATGGCTTTTGTGAGTACTTTTATTGTTGTTCACCATGTTTTCTCATAATTTCTAACCTAGCCGGCAAAAAAAAAAAAAAGGCGAAAAATGGCCGGCATCACAACTCCACGAGGGTCCAGAGCCTGCTGGCGCACGGCGGGTTAATAAAATAGCAAACAACGTACAAGGAAGGAGAGAGCAGATAGTGTGACATGGGGCTCGAAAAAATGTACAAGATGACAAAGAAAACAGAGTTCAAAGGTATACACTGGCTTAGATATACGACACACAGCAAGACATTGAGCTGATCAAGCAAAACTTTAGAAGCATACCCATCCAGGAATATACACGTCTTTGAGAATAAACAAATAGCTCGCAGTGCACACAGAAACTGAAGCCTGTGCAGAGACAGGTGTATACAGGTACAAGTATACACAAGGGCAACAGTTTATCTCTTGCTCATGGCATAGTGAGAAGCAGCTTTGTAAAATATCAAATGTCTTTAGTATACTGAGAATAGCATGAACAGCCAGAATCATACACAAAGGCAGAATGCGAACATATAATATCAGAAATGGAACCTGGACTATGCACAAAGGAAAACGAAGAGCAGGCTACAACAAAGCTTTGGGAGTATACACAACTAAAAGCATACACACGGGCAGAGCTAAACACAAAGCCATCAAAATACAGTATATGAAGAGCAGGGTATGGCAGTGCAATGGGGACACACACAGAGTTAGGGATATGCAGCTTAAATAGAGGCGAAGATTAAGACAGCAATATGTACAGAGGCAAGGACATCCAACATGTAGAAATACGAGTGTGAAAGTGTATGGTATTACAAACAACCAGCTAAAACTATGAACCAAAAGTAACAGAGCCATGGATTTACACAAAGTGGGGAACGTGGAGATCATGTGATTAAAGACGTCTGTTATCCAAAATGACGCGTACTCAGTCACCATCTGCGTCAGGGAATAGACTGGTGATTTGCATTTCAGTAAAACTGGCTTTACCAATGCTGCCATCATAATAATCTTGAATGAGACAGCCCTCACATGTGCTTGGTATGGACGCTGTGTACTAGCGCCGAACTGGTGATATATGACGATATATGGAATGTAGGACTCCTGGGATTCAGGAAGCGGACTGTAAGTATGGTTGGACACACACACACACACACACACACACACACACACACACACACACACACACACACACACACACACACACACACACGTATAGAGTTGTGAATACTGCATACACAGAGCTTGAAGTATGCAGTATGCCCAGAGTATAGAGCTATAAATATCCACAGATCCTAGAATGCAGAACAAAGTCTGCATAGAGCTAGAAACATGAATGTTAAGAAACTTATTGTAGAGCCAGATGTATGCGTAAACCCAAGAGTCGATAACCAAGAATATATATAGAGAGTGCAGTTTATAAAACAAAGAGCACAGAGCCAGAAGAATTCACGACGCCATAGGCATGCACAGTGCTGTGAGTTAAAGTCAGGAGTATGCACTGAATCGAAAGTATGGAACATGAAGTATACAAAGGGCAAGGAGTTTGAAAGGTCAGAGCACATAGCTAGAAGTGAGTACAGAGGCGAGAATAAAGAACCATTAATATAACTCAGCGTTTCTCAAACTTTTTAGTGTGTGACCCTATTTGAATATTTGATGACTTCGCGACCCACAGGGTAAAGAGATAGAGAGAGAGAGAGAGAGAGAGAGAGAGAGAGAGTAACCGGTATGTAGCCTATCGTAGTTATTATGAATATACTAACAGTGTAATCAAAGATAATTGCGATTTCAGTTAAGTAAATCAAATACATTGAATGCATTAAGCTTATTCTATATCCTCTTGCGGCCCAAAGTTGGGTCGCAACCCATAGTTTGAGAATCATTGGTATAATTAGAGCCAAGAATATGAAGTGAAGATAATAATAAAAATAAAATAGAGCACCAAGGAGTGACGACAATACGGAAACACGAATATACAGAGAGACAGTTTTATATTCGGAGACGAGATCATAGAGTCGGGAATATACGAAGAACCAGATGTATCCTTAGAGTCGAGAGTAAAGAGTCTGGAGTATATAAAGCATCAGTGTTATGCTCAGTGACGAGATTATTCAATCAGGAGTACGGATATTTAGCGCCAGGCATATGCAGAGCCGAGAGCATATAGCCAGGAGTGTAGGCAGCGTCAGGGAATAAAGAGCAGAATACATAGACATAACTATTTGCAAAAAAGTATATAGAGAGTACGGGGTATAGAGGATCAGGATAATAGAACTACTAGGTGTGACATGATTTTGCGGGTGGTAGCGGAGGCTGGGAGAGGAAAAAGAGAGCGAGAGAAAGGGAGAGGCTGCTTTAATAACTGGTGAGGTTGAAGACAGATGGCCGCATTGTGTGTGTGTGTGTAAGAGAGAGAGAGAGAGGAGCAGCTGTGCCGTCCTGAAAACAAGTGTTATCTATCACTTTTTCTTCATCAGATTTGTGGTTTCAGCTGTGTCAGAGGTAGGGGGTGCTGTGGAAAGCTCCGACATAGTTACTCCTTAAATACTTCCTACACAGCATCTTGGATTTTCATTTGATGTGTCCTGTTCCTGTCTTATCTATGCATACCTTTAGCTAGTTCGAGTGGAAGGTCGTTTTTCTTATGACATTCTTGACAAGGATGTACAGTAGTTTACATGGTATTTATAATATTTTGTTTAAAAAAAATGCCTCTGCTGCTGCTGCTTCTGTTTTGATATTACTGGAAAAAACAGCTACCTGCAAAATGATATTTAACATAAAAATCGAATTACGAGAGCATGTAAGTTTTAAGCTCCCAGGATGTACCCTTCTACCGATTACTTGAATACTAGACATACATCTCTGTTACTTGCACATACATTACTCTTCCCACAAACATTCCTTCCTCATTTGTACATCGCCTGTGTGGAGAAGGCTTAGACCTGGCTATCACTCTTCCTTCGAGGAGAGCGTCCGGCCCTGTGCTGTATAATATGGGGTCCCGCTGCCAAAGGCTTTGCAACCCAATGTTGACATGAGTTTATTGATCACAAAGTGCCACTCAGGAGTGAGCAAACCTGGTCAACCTTGTCTAGAAGGTCAAAACTGTTACTCTAGTCCAGGGTTTCTGTGCTTCTGAGGGGACAAGAAAGGATTGGATTGCAATACATCTATATCTATCTCTCTATCTGTTTATCTGTCTATCTATCTATCTATATTCATTAATTATTTACTTGTTTATTTATACATATAGTTCAGGAGCACTTTGTCAATCCGCGCAGAAGCGTTATGTTCTATGCTGTGAGCGTCGAAAAGAGTAAAAAAAGACCATTTTTCACTTAGAGAAACTGTCCTCGCTGTTGTTTTCAAGACATCCAATCCATGTGTCAGTCTGTTGCCTGACCCTGTCTCGCAAGGGTTTACATCGACAAAAGGCTTGCAGGTGTCCGCCCTTTACCTTACGTTCTTCAGCATTGTGCCACTGCCTTGTCCTCTGTTAACCTCTTGTTCTTCAGTCTCAACAGAGTCGTACAATTTCTTAGCCTATCACGCACCACTGACTCTTTATGCCCTTATCACGTCTGCGTATTTCACTCCACTGCGTATTTCACTCCATTGCTCGACTCATTCAGATTTATAGTTGTTGTTTTGGGGATATGTTTAATAACTCATTGTTCCCTCCTATCGCGCCAGAATGTAAATCCTTTCCACCATAACACTCATTCATCTTAAGTGGCAATCGACTTGAATCTGTACTCATACTACATTATTTCATTACTCGTGTAATAAAACACGGATGAAATATGACTCTGGAGACTATCACACGTACGTCATACTTTGTGCTTACATCATACATATAAAATGTGTATTTGTACACTTACTGTTCTGCAAATACAAAATTAATGAACGTTTCTAGGCACTATTACGTGAAAGGTTCTCTTACTTCTTATTTTCCTGGCAAAGTTAGACAAAAAGGTGCTATACCGCATGACATATGACGTGAAAAAAACACTTGTAGTAGACATTATAGTTAAGATCAACTGTTTTTTTCACAACCTAAAATTTAAAATGCTTAAATGAAAAACTGTTCTCTGGGCAACAAGCTGTAAACACTTATCTTCGGAAGACAAACAAACTATTATGAAAGATACATGAGTTGCCTGTGAAGAAACACTTGCTGTTTTCATAGACAAGCGTAAAACTTTAATGAAAGCTCGGTAGTCTGAGAGACAGGGTGTGTTGGTCGGAGAGAAGTTCCGCAGTTAGAGGAAAACTTGGAGAATTTTGGTTGAAGAGTCTGTACTAGGCAGGGAAGTAGCGCTCACCTCTCCAGTGCTTTGGAAGGAAGCCTACTTTGATGCACTGATATTTTTCCTTGGTTGACTGACGTGTTCTGATCGCCACTGAAGTTTCATACTGCACGAGGGTCATGTTAGCAAACAATCACATTTGCAAAGTCACCCTTACCTAAAACACGATCTGCAACAATCAGCAGTACAAACAGGTAGTCAATTGTACTGTTAGATGAAGAGAAACGAGGAGGAAACAAGATGTGCCCAGCAGTCTGGCCGGCCCAAGAATCCAGCTCGAGTCTCTCAGTTGTTATCTGGATGTGCACACCGCTTTAATACCAGCTTCCCCTACTCCAGTAAGGTTATCGGATGTATACAATACATAATGTAAAACACACACCAAAGGACAGTTCTGTAGTATATTTTCTAACTTGTTGTACTTAGTATTTACTCATAATTCAATGAATTATAGTGTTTGCCTTCTGCACTGTGTAGTATATGGTGCTGTTACCTCGACCTGGACGGGGTCCGGCGAGGTATTGATTTTGGTCGAGTTTCTTTGTTTATTTCTTTGTTTGTTAGCACCATTACAGAGAAACGACTGAATGAAATTATATGAAACTTTCAGGATATGTGGGCACTGGTCCCAAAAGGAAGTGATTAAATTTTGTAGGTAATAGAGTGACCCTGAAATGTCAACATCAAGGTCACAGATTTTCAGTGGACTATAACTTGAAACCGGTTGAAGATAGAGATATTTACTATAATAATCATACAGGAGCTACCACATGGGCTTTCATTTGACACTAAGACCTTTGACCCTGAGTGACCTTGAAAGGCCAAACTCAATGTCACGGATAGTTAGGGGGCTACAACTCGAAACTGGTTGCAGATAGATATTTACTATTATGAACATATAGGATGCCCCATATGGGCTTTTAATTGGTATCATGACCTTTGACCTTAATTGAACTTGAAAGGTCAAACTCAAGGTCACCGATACTTAGGGGGCTAACTCAAAACTGGCTGCAGTTGGAGAGATATTTACCATTATCAGAATTGGAACTCATTATGGCCTATTTTACAAATTAGTATTGACAGATAAGAAGTTAAATTTCATTTGCGCCATTACCTTAGACTTTAATTGTTTACTGACACTAAATGGCAGCACCAAGGAGGTTTAAAAGGAGAAGGCGGCGCAGGTAGGGAACTGCTCGCTTTGAGTTGAAGCCTGGCTACCCGAGCACCGCCATATTGCTCTGGGCAAAAAGAGCGCCACTGCCCGCCCGAAAAAAAGAATTTATGTGTCCCTGCCATTCATTTATACTAATGGTTAGTGATACACAACACTAAATTCTAAACGTATATATTAATAACATGAAACACAGTACAAAAGATGCTTACAGATACAGTAAATGGTAGATCCAAAGTATACCTTAATCACATTTTTTACCTTAATGATTGATTGATTACACTTCAGTCATTAAGGTAAAAAGTTATGATTAAGGTGTTGATCTAGGAACAGCTTCACTGGCCACTAAACATGTTTGTTATAAGTCTGACGGCTTTTTAACTTATTCCAAGACTGTAGCCTTGAGGTTATCTCCCTTCTAGCATAGTGATACCTTACTTGCAGGTATCTCTTAGTAATAGATTTGATCAACAGAACAATATGATTCTGTAGAGGACCTGTATCCAGCATATATTTATTCAGTTGAAGAAATATTGCACTAGTTATATAACCAGACAGCACTGAATACGCTAGTTCATCTCATTGCTTGGGAGATAATGTAAGATGCCCTCTTTAATAGTATATACCTTTGCTCTGAATACCTTTTCACACTAAACACAAATGTCCATCATATCTTTTGATGGGAAGGTTAATTAGCCTTCTGATTTGAGGTTTATCTAGGCATGCCTCTGGCTTTCACCAGTGGTTTCAGGTGCTTAACGACAAGCTTCACAGGAAATGAAAATTTTCATCTTAACAACTACAAAGCCAGCAATGTATGCAACAATTTTGCTTGGAGATGAAAGTAAATTGACAGAGTCAGGAATACAGCCAGATTCTTCCATATCTGCAACTGTCGTGGTGTCATAAACATCACAATACTATAGCTATGGCAAAAGTTGCATTGACATCCTGGACAGAGGGGTTAACCATCTTTTCATCATAAAAGTAATAGCTGCTCACAATTAGTGTAGGCACTGACTCTAGTGGCAACCAATTACCCCACAGTACATCTTGAATGTCATTATGCATTACGAGTTTCTTATAATGCAGAAGAGAACTGTCTTGAAGTTGTGTTATTATCACTTCTTCCCATGCTGCTTAATTTACCACTTGATTTCGTTAAATGTAAGCCATCAGCAAGTTTCGATTTCTTAATATAAGTTTCTGCCTCTTTCAATAATGCTATAATTTCACTGGCATTTTCTGTTTTGAGTGGGCGTTTAAACCCAGTAGAACACAGATTTCTAGAATTTCGTACAACAAAAGTGTGTTGAAAATCTTAATGAACTCGGTAGGTGCTTCACAACCTTTAAATTCACTGAACCTTTCATCAAGACAGAACTGCAGAGACGTGGCAACAGATTCACTCAGCAGCTGCACTGCTGATTTTACGTTTATTTTACTTTTAAACCATTCTATATTTGCAGTTCTGAGTTTATCGCCAAAGTGTGCACCTTGACTGATCTGTAATTTGGTAACTCCCATCTGTCAGCTGCGCCTCTTGCTCGGAGCAATGTCGCTGCCACAGACAAGCAGTGGGTACAAGCCCGGCGATCCATGCTGACTCCTTCATTTAAATCTCCTTGGGCAGTACCGATTCAGTATTTGACGGCAATAAAATAACTGCCGTCGGGCGAGGTTTGTTGTACTTGGTACCACTTGTTACTTTCTACTTCCGTCTGTGTAAGATTGTACAGTGTCCAGATTTCTGTCATCCATGTTTTTAGGCATCTCTCTCTCTCTCTCTCTCTCTCTCTCTCTCTCTCTCTCTCTCTCTCTCTCTCACACACACACACACACACACACACACACGGCATCGTCGGATGTGGACGTCTGTACCGGCGCTCCATACAAGCTCAACACGGCCAGAGGCATTACCTAAATAAGTATCTTTGAATGAGTCAAGCTCTGTACCAGGTTAGACTAAATGATTTTTCATTATTAAAAGGAAAAGAAATAATAAGTTTAAATAAGACTGGTTGAAACAACAAAGAACCACGATGCGTTGAGTCAGCTGGGTTTGTTTATACTACAGAAAGACCGGGAAAGTGTGCACACTGTAAGTACATACTCTGTTCATTTAGCATTACAAAATGGATACATACTTCAGTAAAACAAATTTGGAAAAGAAAAGGGATAAAAGTAAAAAGCAAAATGACGATTTCTACCAAGAACTAGTTGAAGTGGAGACTCACAATAGACTGGTTGAACGTGTACACAATCTAGAAATGGCTTTCAAAAATGAAATTGATGAAATAAAGAAGCAAATGCACTTGCAAAAGGAAGAGATAGATAAACTGGGAAAGGAGGCCAATAAGAAAGACACAACCATCAGTGAACTAACAGTGGAATTGAATACCCTTAGGAAGAAAGTGAGTGAAATGGGAAGTACAGTATTTAATCACGAGAGTGTTATGGAAGAGTTAAAAAATGACACAGAGACAATTAGACAAGCAAGCAGTCTTATGGACCAGAGCAGTGATATTGAGGAGAAGATAACACAGGTGAATGAAGCTGTGCAAAGCTACAAAAATGATGTAGAAACCACGTATGCTGAAATGGTGAAAGTAAAGAAAGACTTGGAAACAAGGGTGGAGGAAAAAAGCATTAAAAAGGAAGTGAAAAGAATAATCCAAAACAATCCAAAGTTAGTTAGAGATTCAGTAGAAATAAATAAATCAATAGTAATCACTGGTATAGAAGAGGAAGAAATTAAAAACAAAATCACTAGAGACAAAAAGGAGATGGCAAATGTGATGAACTTACTGAAAGAAGTATCAGAGGAAATCTGTAGTAAAGACATAGAGGAACACAAAAGGTTAGGGAAATACGAGAAAAGCAAGACAAGACCTCTAAAGGTGACTTTCCAGAGTGTAAACACTGTGGAAGAGATACTAAAAAATGCAAAGAATCTTATGGAAAAAGAGGAGTTCAAAAATGTATGGATAAAAAGATGTCTAACACAAGAGGAACTGGAATTACTGAAAGAGAAAAGGAGGAAGCAAAAACAAAAAATGAGGGAAGATCAGAAGAGGACAAGAAGAAATTTTTTTACAAAGTAATAGGATTGCAGGTACGAAAGTGGTACACAAACAGGATGGAAGAAAAAGGAGGAAGTTAGTAGAACCATGTCATGACAAGTATATAAACAAAATGATAAAGTTGATGTACTCAAATGTGGATGGAATGGTATCTAAATTACTAGAGATGAATGATTATGTCAGAGAAAATGAACCACAAATAATATGCCTAACTGAGACAAAATTAACACCAAGGATATCCAATGACATACTAAACTTAGAGAAATACAATATATGGAGAAGAGACAGAAATTTAAAAAAAGGAGGAGGAATTATAATATTAACTAAGAAAAATCTAAAAGTCAAGGAAATAAACCTAGATATACCATCACAAATAGAACTGATTGCAGTAGAGATCGACACATCTGAAGGTAAAGTAATTGTAGCCAATTTGTATATGCCACCCAAATCAAACACATGG
The DNA here is from genome assembly GCF_032717465.1 of Coenobita brevimanus. Classification (NCBI taxonomy): domain Eukaryota; kingdom Metazoa; phylum Arthropoda; class Malacostraca; order Decapoda; family Coenobitidae; genus Coenobita; species Coenobita brevimanus. The sequence goes on from NC_137048.1 coordinate 19,799,685, forward strand.
GAAAGAGACGAATATGAGGACCTAGCAGAGAGTACAATTCAGAGTATAAGATCCTTGCTACATAAAATGGAAGAGAAATCGGAAAGAATTATACTAACTGGGGATTTCAATACAAATATAAATTGGAATACTCTAGATATAAATAGCCAAGAAAGATGCTGGGACCAAAAGCTCCTGGATCTCGTACAAGAGTTTTTCTTAACGCAACATGTGAGGGAAACCACTAGAAAAAGAGGACTTGATGTACCTTCAGTGCTAGATCTAATATTTACTAGGCAAGAAAATGACATTGACAGTTTAATATATCACCCTCCACTCGGCAAAAGCGATCATGCAGTACTAAATTATAACTTCAGGATAGCAGATGACATAGTAAACAGCACTGACAGTTACAAAAAGAGACTAAACTATAAAAAGGGAAATTATCAAGACCTAAAGAAGTATTTCTTAGAAGTTGATTGGGAAAATGAGCTTAGAGGACAAGATTTAAATGCTGTATATAAAAATTTTTGTGAATTTTATGAAATAGGAGTCCAGAATTACATCCCACAGCACAAAGAAGCAGATAAGAAAATACAGAAATGGTTCAATACAGAATGTAAAAAATCTAAAGAAAGAAGAGATTTGTTGTGGAATAGATACAGAAGACACAATAGTGAAAGGGCATATAATAATTACAAACAGGCAAGAAACGACTATACAAGAATAAGGAGGAAGCCCAAAAACAGTTTGAGGAGGATATAATAAATAAAAGTAGTGATCAACCAAAGCTGTTTTACAGCTATATCAGAAGCAAAACCAAAGTAAAAGATATAATACAATCCATCACGGACGAGGGAATCACTTATACACAAGAGAAAGATATTTGTGAAGCACTAAATAAGAATTTCCAATTAGTTTTTACAGAAGAAAAAAATTTTGAGAGAGACTATGTGGAACACGCATGTCCACACATACTACCAGATATACAAATAGCAGAAAAAGTAATACAAGAGGAGTTAAGTAGATTAGACAGAGGAAAAGCAAGTGGTCCTGATGAAATTTCATGTTGGGTGTTACGAGAATGTGCAAATGAGTTAAGTGAACCATTATTTTTAATTTTCAAGAAATCTTTGAGTCAAGGGAAACTACCTGATATTTGGAAAAAAGCAAATATAGTCCCCTTATTCAAGAAAGGAAATAGACAAAATCCTCTCAACTACCTACCAGTATCACTGACTAGTGTTGTAAGCAAGGTATTAGAAAAACTTATAAGAAAAGCTTGGGTAAATCATCTAGAAAAACACAGTATGATAACAGAAAGACAGTTTGGTTTCAGAAAAGGAAAATCATGTGTTACTAATCTGTTGAGCTACTATGACAGAGTAACAAACACAATACAGGAAAGGGAAGGATGGGTGGACAGTATCTATTTAGATTTCAAGAAAGCTTTTGACACAGTACCACACCAAAGACTTTTATGGAAGCTGTACCATCAAGGAGGAATTCGAGGCAAACTGTTTTGTTGGATGCAAGACTTTCTCATAAAAAGAGAAATGAGGACAGTACTAAGAGGAAACTACTCATCATGGAAAGAAGTGACTAGTGGAGTACCACAGGGTTCGGTGCTGGCACCAATCATGTTTTTAGTGTACATAAATGATATAAACAGTAACACTGGAAATGAGAGCTATCTGAATATGTTTGCAGATGATGCAAAAATACAAAGGAGAATTACTAGCACAGACTCTTGTAGGGAGCTACAAGAAGAATTAAATAAACTTCATGAATGGAGTAGTACATGGCAAATGGAATTCAATGTGGACAAGTGTCATGTAATCAAGTTTGGTAAAAGTGGAAAAAGACCTGATTGGGATTATAAGTTAGGAAATAAAACCCTATACACATCAGAAAGAGAGAAAGACCTAGGTGTGATTATCAATAACAGACTATCTCCGGCTGACCACATCAGCGAGAAGGTACGGAACATGTATACACTGCTTGCAAATATGAGAATAGCATTCACATACATAAATGAAGACATGCTAAAAAGGATAATAACATCATTCATTAGACCAGCCCTGGAATATGCATCAGTAGTCTGGAGTCCTCATCTCAAAAAGCATATAGACAAGATTGAAAAAGTTCAAAGGGCCGCTACAAGATGGATACCAAGCTTAAGGGACCTAAGCTATGAAGAAAGACTAAATAAACTGAATCTACCAACACTACAGGAGAGAAGGAAAAGAGGTGACATGATAATGCTATATAAGTGCATATCAGGAAAGGAGAAAATAGACATAAATGATTACTTAACATATGGAGAAGCATCAGCAAGAGGACACTGCAAAAAACTGCATAAGAAGAGAGGTGATAAAGACGTAAGGAAATTCAGTTTCCCAAACAGAGCAATTGATCAATGGAATGCACTACCGAATGAAATAGTGTGTGCCAAAACAATTCACAAATTTAAGGATATGTACGATAAATATGGTCTAAGACACGGGACAATACGAGCTTGACTCATTCCTGTAAAGATACAATTAGGTATAATTAGGTAAGAACACACACACACGGCTGTTGCACAGAAAAACAGGGATCATATGATAGAGTACATTTTTGTGGATTGTGATTTTTATTAGAGAACATAAACAATATCCCTGACCTTCAATTCTTTTTGTCAGGATAACACAAAACTCATTGGCATACTGAATCTGATGAGATTATGTTCGGAAATCTGTTTGTTCTCTTTACATAAAATATTCGACCAACCAAAAAATTTTGGTGAGAAAATTACACCTAGTATTGTAAATTATGGAGAGTTCATAATATAAATCCTAATGGGTCAGTGCTGGAAACCCATTACTGAGCCAAGCATTACTGTTAGCTTGGGGTTACAGAAGCTTATAGTTACAAACAAAGGGTACTTTACTCCTGTGAATATGTCGATGATGATGATGATGATGATAATGATAATAATAATAATAATAATAATAATAATAATAATAATAATAGTAATAATAATAATAATAATAATAATAATAGTATTAGTAGTAGTAGCAGTAATAATAATAATAATAATAATAATAATAATAATAATAATGATAATAATAATAATAATAGTAATAGCGCTCACAATCCACTCATTCGATGTAGTGCTGCTCTTGGGTGTCTGCCCTTTCCTCTCCTCCATCCTTCTCTCCTTCCATCCTCTTCTGTCTTCTTTCCTTCAGTCTTTCCTCGTCCTTCTGCCTAAGGGTGACTTTACACTCGCTCTTCCGTCTTCCTTTCCTTCATTCTTTCCTCTGCCTTTTGCCTGTGGGTAACTCTACACTGAGTGACAAGCCAAATGGTTTCCTATACACAAGGAAACCATTTACTACGCTTGGTGGTAACAATATAACCAAATTTTGGTGCCTGATGGTTTATTGGGTAATTATTGCGCTCCAATCGGACTGAGCCGGTGAAGGTTTATATCTAAGAGATGGTTGGGGTTTATTGCTCACGTAATGCCACACAGGGATGAGTGAGGGTAGTCACTCTCATCTTAAATGTCAGGACCAACTGCCTAGCCCCGGGCTCCTGCGTCCTCATGGGACGACGTAGGATTCGATGATGGATGATGGGTGGATGGATGGATATTAATTCCATGAAACATGGAATATGAGTGTAGTAGAGAGGAAAAGTTTGAATGTAATGGAGATCAGGTGTCAGAGAAGTGACGCGTATGGATCGAGTGAGAAATGACGAAGTGCGAAGGAGAACTGGAGTTGTTCGGGAGATGGCTTATCGAGTTGAGCAGAGGTGTTGCGATGGTCTGGGCACATGGAGAGAATGGATAATGAGTGACTGGTGAAAAAGATAACTAGATCTGATGTGAGAGGTGTAAGGTTGAGAGGGAGACCACAAATAGGATGGATGGACAGTGTGAAGAGAGCGTTAGATGCGAGAGGAATGTCTGTTGAGCAAGGAAGAGTGGCTGTGCGTGACAGAAATAAATGGAGAGAAATTGTGAATGAATAAATGATGACGCAGCCCTTAGGGATATTCTCCCACATTTGCTCTGATCAGTTGATCAGGTCAGGTGTGGGTAAGGGGATGGATCTATTATGATGTGGCTGTCGGGCCCTGCTGCAGATGTCACTGATTGCACTGCACAGTTGACCACAGTGTGGTGCGGTGAGGATCTGTCCCTTCTCCCCTATTGGGCTAAGATGCGAATGAATGTGTTTGAATGGATGAGTAAATTAGGTGTGTGTCGTCCTGTCTCAGCTACCTCCCTTTCCTGGGGGGAAGCAACCTAGGCATATAGATAGATAGATTATAATTATTATTATTATTTTTTTTAAATATTATTATTATTATTATTATTATTATTATTATTATTATTATAACAAGCATTTATCAAAGATGTATCCCCAGCATGTGGTAAAGAAGAAGCAATGAGAGGTATGGCAGTTTCATATATAGGGGCATAAGCTAGGACCCTTACACTAATGGTGGGGATGATCATGATGATGATGATGATAAAAAATAATGATGATAATAATAATTATAATAATAATAATAATAATAAACTCTCAGGTATCTGCCGGCCAAGTTTCATCTTCAGATTTCTTGTGCACGTCGGACTGAAATCTCCAGTAGTCACAACCAACTTATCAAGACAGAGTTTTCCTTATATGATCATAGCTCGTAATGTACAGACAGTTTGGCAATTTTACATATACGGCCATCAACCACGACACATACCCTATCTTTCTGTGTGATATGAAGCCAATCCACCTGATGGTTTTGGAGACACAGGTCCAGACGGAAAGACGGACAGATGGACGGACAGGAGAGATTCTTATATCCCCCAATATGGAATAATGGTGGGATTAATAATAATAATAATAATAATAATAATAATATAAATAAATAAATAAATAAAAACATAAATAAATAAACGTTAATCCTTGTCTAGAGTTTTTATTTTTTCCTAAAGTAGATTAATTACTGTAAAATGCGTGTACTGAACAGCATACTGGATGTTTCCTTTCATTATTGGCACCTTTAAAAGGAAACAAGGAACAGTTCAAATCGATGCTCTTCCATTGTTGTGCCTTTGTCAAAATATTCCTTGAATACAGCTTCTAATTTATCAACGGATACAGTTAATCTCTTTATAAAATACAGAATTGCATATGCGTGAATTAGTCTCAACACATTTATTTGAAAAAGTCAGTAACAACAGCTGACACGCGATGATCAGGAAAGTAATCAATCAGTTTGAAAAATTCTGCATATTCTTCTGGCTGCAAAACTAATCTGTGAGGCTGATGGTCGAGTTCAGTGAGTGATGGAATTATCCATCAGACTAAAAGATATGATACTGCGGCAAATTATATTACATGAAAGCAAAACTCTTGAATGCTCTTCCACATCATTTATTTTATTTTCTTCTTTCAGCGTCATGCTCCATCGAATTTTCTTATGATGACGATGATGGTGATAATGATGATGATGACACCCCCTGAGCCACAGAGTAATGAAAACTTGCAGTATTTTCCACACAGACATGGAGACCAAGTAAATGTTAGCGGCACGCTTACCAAGACAGCATCAACAAACGCTTCGATACACGGCACACGAGCGACGGAGAGACGTGTTGTGTTACAATCACGACCAACTCTTGGCCAACAACAGTATTATAAATGCAAATCGCTCCTGGAGTTGTCAACAACCAAATTAGAGGAGAGAGTTGCATACTGTGTGTATTCTCCAGGAACCCCCTGCCTTATTCCTGATTTTAGGGAGTCCTCAACACCCAGTCACTCAGTGCAGTGCTACCTTCAGGCAACTGTACAGTAAGTGACAAGCCAAATTGTTTCCAACAACCCGAAACCATTTAATATACTGGGTGATAGTCATGTAACATTATAGACGACTGGTGGTCTAGTGGGATGAGGTGCTTCAATAGGATGTTTCACAGAAGGGTTTACATCCAAGGAATCTTTGAGATTCATTGCTTACATAACATCACTCAGTAAAGGGTGTTTATTTTTGTATGCGGCGAACCAAGAACCAAAACAAACATATAATGTTTGGAGTAAGGAGCCTTGCCTTAGATCTTTATGCTCCTGATGGAGAAATATAGAACTGAACGACAGGTCGATTGTGTCGACAGAAGGACAAACCGACAGATAGATAAATGGTTAGACTGTAAGACAGATAAATAGGAAAGTAGATAGGAAAACAGGAAATCTGGAACTTTGGTGTCCCCATTCCGCCGCCCCAGCCCTTGATAATTACCTCCTGGTCATGAATGGCGCCCACACACCAGCTCAGAAGGACGCCAACACACACACACACACACACACACACACACACACACACACACACACACACACACACACACTCCCTCTCTCTCTCTCTGACCTGCTTAGGTGAAGACGTGATAGGAGCTCTTTCAAAGCCCCGTTAAATTGGCGCTTGCCCAACTATTCTCTTACAGTGTCTGTTCCAAGGATTTTATAAGATACTTGATGGTGGAAGAGGAAAGTGATTACACATGTTGTCTGTTTTGTGAATTATCAAGTTGGCTTAGTTAAAAAATTAGGAATAACAGAGAGGCAATTGACGAGTTACGTGTTACGTGACAGGGGGAAAGGTTGGGAGAAGTGAGGCTAGAATGGTAAGTACTAAGACAGGGCACGTAGAGGAAGTAGAAACAGAATTGTTAGACAAGGTAGATAACTTTGAAACTAGAATAGTGTATGTTGAGACCAGACTAGGTGGTAGTGATGGCTTCCAGCCAGTCAAGGGAGGGTGCAAGGCCAAGGTAAGTAACAGTGATAGGAGTTTGGCCATTAGGAACAAGTTACAGGTACTAGAGAATGAAGTGCAGGATGAGTCTAGTTTCATACTTGTTGGGGATTCGTTGATTAGGCAGCGGGAGAAGGAGTTTAGTACTGAAAGTTCTAGAAGGAAGCATTTTTGTTTTCCTGGATGTAGGATACAGGACGTGACAGATAGTTGATGACATGGTCATCAACAGCCCAGAGGACTCAGTATTTGTTCCTGTGATAGAGACTAATGGTGTAGCTTCACGCAGGTCTGAGAATATTCTTAGAAAGTATGAAGACCTTAGTAGGAAGTTCAAGGAACGTCGTACGAAATTAGTTAGAGGCAACAGAAAGAGACACATCCCCAGCTTCACACCAGAAATTCAAGGCCTCATCAGTCAACACGACACACTACAACACCCCTACTGTACACTCTATACACCGTACAACAAATATAAGAACTCAACATTCATTCCTTTGTTTTTCCTTCCTCCATTCATTATCTAATTAAAAAAAACACTAAATTGGAATAATTATCTCCTAACACCTGATTGCAGAAAAAAAAAAAAAAAAAAAAGCAAACTCTACAAATCACTAAACAGTATCACACTCTCCAGCTGCAGCATTACACAATCACACGCTGCCATCACAACAACAGACACCATACCCTCAAACAAACAACAAGCAAACACTAAATTGAAATAATTATCTCCTAACACCTGATTGCAAAACAAAACCCAACAAACTCTACAAATCACTAAACAGCATCACACTTTCCAACTGCAGCACTACACAATCACACGCTGCCATCACAACAGCAGACATCATACCCTCAAACAAACAACAAGCAAACAGTTTCATCAGTCACTTTTCATGTCAGCCATCTAAACCCCCATCGCGACGACCGACGTGTCATCCGACGCAAGAGACAGTTCCCCACAGACCCAGACATCTCACCCTTCACTTACAGCCAGACGAAGCACATCATTAGAAACCTTAAGCACTCATCTGCCTGTGGCCCAGACAACATAAGCAATATACTGTACACCTTAAACACCTTGGACCATAAGGTATACAAGCACTCACCAACATATCAAACTATAGCTACTCTTACAACATAACACCCAACTTCTGGAAGCATGGTACTATCATCACTATCCCCAAACCCAACAAAGACACCACGTTACCTTCCTCACACCGTCCCATCACACTCCTCCTGCACCCCCTCCAGAGTCACAGAATGACTGGTATTACAATTAAAAACACTTCAAATCCCATTAGCCCCATCACAGCATGGTTTTAGATCACTACACTCCACAAACACTCTTCTTACAGACCTTATACATAGAGTTTTTGATGGCATGAATTCAGCTAGGCCACCGCACAGAACACTTCTAGTCACACTAGACATTAGTAAAGCTTTTGATGCCATCCCCGCCACAACCTCACAAACAAAATATTCTACACAAACATGCACAACAACACAAAAAGATGGCTGGCAAACTATTTAGCAGGCAGATGTGCACAAGTAACATTTGACAGTCAGTCATCAAACATCAAAAACTTCACAAACTGCGTCCCCCAAGGATCTGTTTTGTTCCTTACTCTCTTTAACCTATACATGCACGACATACCCACACCCCACACATCACAAATACACATAGCTTCCTATGCAGATGACATAACACACGTACACACCAACAAACAAACACAGCCGCACATCTCCTCCAATCTTACCTCAACACACTACACGAATGGTTCTCCACAAACAGACTCACAATAGCCCCAGCCAAATCTACAATGACCTTTCTCAAAACTGGGCACCAGAACATAGTCACATTCCATACCTCACCATAAACAACATTCCCCTACCCCCCCCACACACACACAACATCCTTGGTGTAACATACAACACATCAATGTCATTTTAACAATACGTCACATACGCTAAACTTAAATTAGCACCAAGACTCAACGCCCTAAGGTCACTTGTCCATACAACATTTGGACACAACAAAGAAACCACCATCATAATAATACAAACAGTATATTTGTTCAGTGATGATTATGCAAATCCTGCTTGGGCTTCTGACCTCACTAAAACAAACAACACCCTACAGACCATACAGAATTAGGCCCCCCAGTCACAGGCTGCACAGCTACTATACCTACAGATCATGTACAGTCACTCATAAAAGAAGTGATACCTTGCTAGCCAACTCCTCTGCGTTTCGTGTGGTAACACTGTAACCTTTACAACTTCAGGTGATTCGAGTTGGGCTTTGAGATACTATTCCTGAAGAAACTCTGATTCGAATTTAGTTTCACTTCCTGATGAACTAATGTAGCTATGCCGTGTGCGAAAATGCTCTTCATATATAATGTTTTGTAGTTAAAATAATCGCACCATGGTGCAAGAAGCAAATACTTTGACCTCAGTAGATTATCTAATGTTGAACACTTCAGTAATGAAGCATCTATCATTCACATTAAAACATGATGAGTGGATGAATAGGTTTTAGAAATGATAGGCGAAGCATGTTTAAATCAGACAGTAAGTACAACGACACGCAATGATAATGTTCTCGACATTGCCCTAGCAAGGGAGGTCTAATAAATTTATGTGATGGTGAAAATTTTAGTAACGGCAATGATAATAACATTAGATTTGACGTAATCATAAATTGCAAGTTCAGTATAAATATCCTTTAAGTTCGTAACTTTAAATAATCTAACTTTTATAGTATGAGAATGAGAGTTTCCATCACAAACTGGATTAAGTCACTACACGTGCATAACGTAAGAGGAATGTGGGAAATATTCACTATACCGTTGACGTTTACGAACGAAACAATAAACCTAGAAGTACCCGAAGAAATAATCACATTAATAAACCAGCTTGAATGTCGAAGAATAGCCTACTGAGGAAATCTTTGTTGCAAGAGAAGAGCTTATAACAAAATACAAACGTACAGGAAATCACGATGACGGTATCGAATATTTAGAAATACTGGGCCAATGTACTGTACCCAAATTATTCTGAAAACTAAACGAGACTACGTAGCGAAAATTTCTCGTGAAACATGAAATCTTAAATGATTTTTTCATTACGTGAGGAGTAAGAAAAATGTAAAATATAGCGTATGCCCTCCAGGGCGCTCTTGTCCATGGTAACCACCCAACATCAACGGTACTGAACGACTCATTTCTGTGTTTTCGTAATGGCAGAACACGGAGTTTTAAATCATCTTCAGAAAATCGACCCAAATAAATCTTCTGGCTCAGATCAGACATCTCTCGCATACTATTACAGAGTGTTAGCCTTTCCTACGACTGATAAATTCAATTAATCACAAACTAAATGTAGAGTACCTAATGAACAGAAACTCGCTAATATATCACATTTAAAATGAGTTAAAAAACACGTCACACATTATCGTCCATTAAGCCCAACATCTGTACCATGTAAAATTTTAGGGAAGAAAAACGTTAGAGATAAAATTACCACTTTCCTTAATAAGCATTATCTTACTCCTATAACAGATAATCAGCATGGATTTCGTAATAATAGATCATGCCCTACAAATTTGCTTGATTTTTTTACAAACGCACACGATAACTGGGACGCAAAAATGCCGTCGGTTGTCATCTAACTAGATTTCCAGAAAACGTTTGATAAGGTCTCCCATCTAAGACTACTAGGAAAACTAAAAGCCTTTCTAACAAGTCATGTTCATGGACTGGATATTAGTTAACGAATCGCAAGCAGCGTGCAGTGATAAATGGTGGATCATCAGAATGGCTAGGAGTAACAAGAGGAGTTCCTCAAGGTCAGCTCTTGGACCAGCTCTTTCCATTACTAATATTAATGGAGTCGCTTGTAAAGTAGCGAGATATGCATATGACGCGAAAATTATAAGCAAAGTAATTACGAAAGCAGACTGCTAAGCTTAACAAAGCGACCGGGATATTAAAAAAAAAAAAAAAAATGGAGTGAAAAGTGACAGATGAGAATTTAATGTAGATAAATGTAAGGTAATTCAGAATAGCGACAAAAACATCAGGTATGAATATTGCATGTTCAATACCCCACTGAGGGAAGTACATGACGAGAAGGATTCAAGAGTTATCAGTAACGACCTCAAACTCTCAAAACAACGCATAGCAGCTAGTAATAATAATGATGACGACGACGACGACGATGATGATGATGGTGATAATAATAATAATAATAATAATAATAATAATAATAATAATAATCGGCATCATCGCAAGGAACTTGGATCATAAAACGCCCAATGTAATGTCTAAATTTCATATGTCATCAGGTAGATTACACCTAGAATACTGTGTGCAGAAATGGTCCCCTAATCTTATTATGGATGAAGACAGGCTCAAGATAGCAGCGCAGAGCCACATAAAATGATCCTTTGGCTGCGAAATTTACCCTACGAAGAGCGACTAGAGAAACTAAACATGTTTTCTCTGAAAAAGCAACGACTCAGAGGAGATATAATGCAAGTATTTAAGATTCTGAACAAATCTGACGATGTTAGATATATTTTGTTCGAAACACGGCATGATACTGAGCAAAACCTAATATTCGCGTAGTGGAACAATAGAACACGCTACCAACCACAGAAGTTTGAACAAAATTATTGATACGTCTCAAATTCGGCTAGACAAATACAATAGGTCATAACTGAAGGGAATAGGTTTCAGTAATAACGGTAACATTCGGCGATTCTGTCTGTTTTCATTTACACATTTGTGTAGCAAAGATTAAGTATAAAATAGTCGTTCCTCGTCAGCCTCGCCTATAAAATTTTCAAGCTCGTTCTTTCTATGAAGCATTTTTTTGTTCTTACCCTTGTCCTGCCGGAATAACCGGAGGGTGTGGTGAGTGGGGGCAGCCTTCCTCATTTCTATCCTTTTCTCTTACACGTTGGTTAGATCTTAGTAGAATTAGCATTTTTCTTACAGCAGATAACTTCGTCATGGATCAACAGGTCTCCTGTTCTCTGTATTTCCTATGTACTATGTACTCGTACCGTATGTGTTTCTCTCTCTCTCTCTCTCTCTCTCTCTGCTGTATACGCACTTGCCCCTCTCAGTCTCTAACTACGCACTCGAATCCGTAACCTCGACGACAAGGGAGACTTTCTTGCACCCTTCTTTACCAGTTTATTTCTGTGTATGGACGATTAATATTATTTTTAACTTTATCTATGCTGCACATATCCATAATGCTTTAAAAAGACGTAAAATCAAAGAAAAGAATTGTAGAACTAGAGAGGCTACAGGTTGGACTGTAAATAGTGCTCCTCCACAAACTCCACTGGTGGTACATTATGTTTTGAGGAAGTGTATTAATCTGCTTGTGTGGAACAGGTGTTGCAGTGAGACTAAGAAATATGGAAATAATGCAGGTTAGGCATTATCATCACTGCCGGAGCCGTCCCCGCAACGAAAAAGAAATCCCCCAGATCATTTTATCAGGAACGTTATATAATTGTATCAGTTAAGAAAAGGTATGATGATGTCTCCTAAGCTGATGAGAATATGGGCCCTCAGGTCGTATTTATAAAGGATCCTAACCAATTTACTGAATGAATGTCTGCAAAATAGTTAAGTATTATTACAGATCCTTTTTTTTTTTTTTTCGCTTTAATATTGTCTCATTTGGCTGTGAAGTGTTTGACAGCTGCATGAACTAAGACAGAAGTATGTACATGCAAACTTTCTACAGCTTAAACCGAAGAGAGACTAAATACTACTCCAGGATTATGACATTTCCCAACTCTCGCCAATTGATGTATGAGATTTGGTTGAAGTAATTTTTTTCTCTTGTACACAGTTTCTTCTGTTACATATTTGGAATGATATTGGTGCCAACTGGTATTTTATATAGTTAACGTCTATCACATGCGTGCTCGCGAAGCTAGAGTGGGTGTTGTGTTCTGATCAGCGTGTGTGTGTGTGTGTGTGTGTGTGTGTGTGTGTGTGTGTGTGTGTGTGTGTGTGTGTGTGAAAAATAACTAAAATGGTGTTTCATACGATTTTATCTAAACATGGTGGGGTCGTAGAGGGACTACCAAGGAGCTGCCCTTTTGAATTTGGGAATAATATCAAAAATTAAGGTCATACATCTACATCAAAACTTGAAGTACCAAGATCAGTTTAAGCGGTTTTTACCTGATTTTTATCAAACTTTGTGGAAGGACTCAGGTCAATAAAAAAAAAAAAAAGTTCTATCTATCTATCTATTGCCAGACGCCTCAATCCCGTTTGGGGTGGCCACAAACAAATCGCCTCCAAGTCGCCCTGTCCCCCGCCATTTCACTCCCCTGCTCCCAACTCACACACCCCCTCTCTCATATACCTCTCCACCCCATCTCTCCATCTCATCCTCGGCCTCCCCCTCCCTCTTTCTCCCTCCACCTCACTCACATACACTCTCTTCGTCAGTCTTTGACCCTCCATCCTCTCCACATGGCCAAACCACCTCAGTGTGTTCCTCATAACACTTCCTATCACATCCACATCAACACCACAACGCTCCTTTATATCCTCATTCGTCAGCCTGTCTCTCCATGTGACTCCACAGGCTCCTCTTAAATAACTCATTTCCACGGCTCTCACTCTTGACTTGTGTCCTTCCAACAACGTCCAAGCTTCACTTCCGTACGTTAGAGTTGGTATCACAATACTGTCATGTAGTAACTTTTTCACTTCCATGGTCACTTCCCTGTTTCTTATCACTGCTTTCAAAGAACCAGCAACCTTTCTTCCCTGCTGTACTCTTTCAAGCACTTCACCCTCCAAACCTCCATCCTTACTCATCACACTACCCAAGTACTTAAACGTACTCACATTTTCCAATTCCTCACCATCCAACATCGCTGTACATTCACTGACTTCACCTCTCTCAAAGACCATCACTTTACTCTTCCCTACATTCACCTTTAGATTCCGTTTCTTACACACTCTCTCAAACTCATCCACCAAGCCTTGCAGCTCCCCTTCGTCTTCACTCAACAACACGATATCATCTGCAAACAACAGTACAGGGAGTTTCCAAACACTATCCTCTCTCACCAGGGCCACTCCAACATCCACTACCCTACCTTGTACCTCTTTTATTACCCCATCCATGTACAGATTGAACAACCATGGAGACATGACACATCCCTGTTTCAACCCAACTTTCAAAGAGAAAAATTCACTTAGTTCACCATCCACACGCACTGCAGCCTTCGCATCATCGTACATACTCTTCACAGCATTCAACAACTTCCCATCTATTCCATATATTCTTAACACTTTCCACAATCCTAGTCTATCCACCCTGTCATATGCTTTCTCCAAATCCATGAAAGCCGCATACAACTTCTTTCCCTTCTCTAGAAACTTTTCCACTAAAGATCTGAGAATGAATATCTGATCTACACAACCTCTTCCCTTCCTAAAGCCTCCCTGTTCTTCTCCAACTAATTTATCTGTTCTTTCTCTCTGTCAATAAGTATCCTACCATATACTTTTCCTATTATACTAAGAAGACAAATGCCCCTATGATTACCACACACTTCTTTTTCCCCTTTTCCTTTGTACAAAGGAATAATTATACCTGACTTCCAATCCTCCGGGACTCTACCTTCCTCCAAGGCCAATCTGCACATCTTCCACATCCATTCTACTACTATCTCTCCCCCATGCTTCAGCATTTCACCACACACTCCATCAATTCCTGGGGCTTTCCCTGATTTAACTTTCTTCATTGCTTCCACAACTTCTATCCTACTGATTTCTTCCTGTCTTCTCACCTCCCTCCTTCTTCCAGCCATTCCCCAGCCACTTATACTCGCATTACTTCCATCCTCCACGTTCAACAATTCCTTAAAGTGTTCTCTCCATCTGCTCACTTTTTCTCCCTTCTCCACTAGTAATCTACCATTTTTATCTTTCACTCCCCTGCTAACTCCACTTCCACCCTGTCTTACTCTTTTCACCTCTTTCCAGAACATTTTCTTACAGTCCCTCCACTTTACACTCAAATTCCTTCCAAATTCCTCATCCACTCTTTTCTTACTCTCTCTTACTAATCTTTTCACCTCTCTCTTTCTTTCTACATATAACTCTCTCTTCCGCCTCTCAACTTCTTCCACGCCCCTATTTCTCATCCATTCATTGTATGCTTTCTTCTTTTGTGCCACAGCCCGTTTCACCTCTTCAGTCCACCATGCTGTTCCTTGCACCCCCCTCCGTCTTCTCTTCCTTCCACACACCACATCACATGCTGCACATATTTCTTCTGTAAATATTCTACACACACCTTCCACGTCCCCCATCAGCTCCAACTCATATTTGCCCAATCGTTCCTCCACTTCTCTCTTATACTCTGCCTTTTTCTCATCCTCTTGTAACCTTTCCACTCTCCTTGCAACTACTCCTTCCTCTCGTCTTTCCCTTCTTCTATTCCTCCATCTTACTTGAACTTTAACTCTGGCCACCACCAAGTAGTGGTCAGAAAGTCCACTCCCCCAACCTCTATAAACTCTTGCATCCAATATACATCTTCGCATCCTTTCATCCACACACACATAATCAATCATTGCCTTCCTTTCACTCAATTCACCACCCACCCTTCTCATCACTCGCCATGTATACCTGTGGATCATTTTATGCCTGAAGAGGGTATTGGCTATCACCAACCCCCTCCCAGCACAAATGTCCACTAACGCACTCCCATTCTTATCTATCTCAGCAGGCACACCCCACTCACCAACTATTCCATCCACCTTCACATTCCCAACTTTACCATTCATATCACTAATCAAAAACACTCTATCATTCCTTCCAAACTTTTCCATGCACACTTCTACATTTGTCCAGAACTCTTCTCTCACTCTTCTAGCACGATCTTGCGTTGGCGCATACACACACACAATCGCCCACATTTGTATTCCAACTTTCAACTTTACCCACACAATCCTTGACCCGACCATCTATGTGTGAAAAAATAATTAAAGCATTTTTTTTTAGCTAATTTGCATTATAGTTATTGGAAGTGTTAAGAATACGCCAAGAAGTTGACCTACTGTTGTATATTTTTTAAATATAGATCATAGGTGTAAGTCATGACAGCATTAGCATAAAAGTTTTCATTTGGTTTAGAACAAAATTTGTGTAAGTTCAGGGTAAGGCAAGGGTAAAAGAGATTCGATGTTGAAAACAATCAAAGCTCAGTCACAAGGAAGGTAAAAATAAAGTCAAGGTCACAGGACGTGCTCAAAGTCAGCTTTGATCTGATTTGGACTAATCATTCTGGAAGCGTTAATGTCAGACAGGAAAGAAGTAACTATCTTTTGAGTGCATTAGGTAGAAGGTTAAGGTCGAACAGAAAAGTCAAATTTAGGTTCTAGACCAACTGGTGGGTGAGGATGTTGGACTGTCGGAGTGTTTTTCCTTTATTTATTTTTTATTTTAATTTTCCCAAATTCTGGGCTCTTTACAAGTATTACTTGATCAGTTGGAAAACAAATATAAGAGTTTTTTTTGTGCGTCTGACTCTGGGCGTAGGCTTGCAGTCCTTTCTCTGATGTCCAACAGTCTAAGTGCCACACGCCTGCACATGTCACTGCTTTAGTGCTATTGTCCACATTTTAGGGGTTTTTCATTCACGGCTGGTTCGCTTTTGCCTCCCTTGCAAGACGCAAGGCTAATGAGGGTAACTCGAGTTTGTCTTGCTCATGTTTTTGCTGGCGAAATATTTGAAACATCACTTCACTGCACTCAAATCATTATTTCTACAGTACCCCTTTTCAGAACGTACACTCATATTTAAAATGTTTCCCAATATCTATCGCGTGACGAAGGAAAATAAAGTCCCCAGTGCCATAATTTATAGTTAATGGAAATGATATACCCCACGGTATGCTGGATCATTTGCTTTGAAAAAATGCATACTAGCCTCTATCATAAAAGTACTTTCACTAATACGCTGCCAGAGTCATGACTGATATTTATCGTAATCATTATCAGCTTACGTCAGTTTACTGAGAGGAAGATACTTTTTCAATAGTTTTCTTTGGTGTATGGCCAGTTAGTTGTTATCTTTATCTGTCATACAACTTGTCCATTTCTTACTTTCTTCCACGAAAGAAGTAATGCTAATAATATCCTCTACATTCAACTGTTTCCTGTAAAAAAAAAAAAAAAAAAAAATCTGTCTGCAGGTGACACCTTTAAATTTCTTTTCTAATCCTCTCAGGTCATTCATACTGTAGGCTTACGTTCCAAAATCATTGCTAGATTCCAGGTTTGTCATCCAGAAGACAAAATAGGAAGAATACATCGGTCCTTTTTTTTTTTTTTTAGTTAGTAATCGTTAGCTTCCGAATCATGGCATTATTTAGTTTACCAAAAGCCTTCTTTGCCATTAGTTACTGTCATGATTTCAATATATCTGAATAACATTTCGTTTGTTTAAATTGTGTAACTTACTCTTCAGCAAATTTTAGTACTATACTAGGAGGGGTACCCGGCATTTACACTCTAATCCTATTCGTTCTAGTTCAATCTTTCCTTCTACTCGGGAAGACCATGTCCCATACTCAAGTTCATCTTTGAGAACGGCCCCGATCACCACTATCTTACCCTCGAGGTATGATCTTGGTCAAATGCCACGATCATACCTCAAACGGTAGGCCTAAACGGCCATTTCACGACACAGTCACGTTAGTGCTAAGACACACAAAGACATTGCTACGACATCCCACGACACCCTATCGAAGCGTCACATTATCATGACGACACACAACGTTCATCCTCAGTTAAAAAATAACAGTCAGTTTGACTCCACATCAAACCAGGACATCGCCAAGACACGCTACGACAAGCTACGACACTCTGAATTAGCATGCCGTAGGTTGTCATAGCTTATCTTTGGTATAACTTTGCCTGTCGTTGATATAACTTCGTGTTTCGTAGCGGGTCTTTGGGATCCGATCTCCAAGTTATTGCTACGGCACGTCAAGTCACACCATGACCACTAAGTCATGCCACATTACTCATGACGACAAGCAGTGACACAAGAAGACATGAAGATTGTGTTGTGTCGTGGGAAAGTTCCTGACAGGGGGACATAGGCCTTATGCTTCTGAAGAGGGATTACAAGAGGGCCAGGAACTTTCCATTTCAGCTATCGCAGACTAATGCACAGTATATGTGCCACTTGTTTACTGTTACTAGTGACCTCAAATGACCTCTGATGTCAACCTCACATAGCTTATGTCCGAACTGGAGGTCATGTGAGTCTCCATGCCAAAAATTGGGCTGCTGCATCCAGTCATTCGACAGTGTTTAATTGGTGACTTCAAATGACCTCTGACCAGTGACCTCAAATGTCCTCGGATGTCAATCTCACATAACCTATGTCCGAACTGGAGGTCATGGAAGTCTCCATGCCAAAAAAATGGGCTGCAAGGGTACCCGGGCTTGCCCGGGCCAAAAAGGCTAATACTTCCGATAACCTCAAATTACCCAGATCTGAATTTGACTCCCCGAAAACCATGTTTGAATCACCCTGATTCAGATTATATATGGGTTTGGAGGTCTCTGGCCCTTGGTTTGGGCATGATTGAAAGACAAACAAACAAACAACACGGCTCTTTTATATACAGTAAGTATTCATAACCAACAAGTACTTTTTTCTGAAAATAACTGAACCTATCAGTCAGAAATAAAATTATCTTTCTTTTTCATCGTTAATCCTCTTTTCAGATTCCTCCTGTTCAGCTCAACAATTATTTGGTGTAGATCTATCACCTCAGCTTCTTTAAAGGGACGCAATGAAATGGTGATACCGATATGACCGGGAGGAGGAGCTGTCCAGTTGTACAAACTTACCTCAGTCTCCCTCCAGTTCCTGAAAGGAGGATATTAAGTAGATGGAGAGAGGCAGATTCAGCATCCAGTCCACTGGGTTCGCATTCCAGATGAACCTGCGACAACAACAACAATAACAACATCAACATGAACAACTCCTAATTCGACTGGCTATCAAAAATTCTTTGACTATCTTACTTGTATGATGGAACACATTCTATCCATTTCTCCTTTCTCGGAAATCTCCATTCTTGGAGATTTCAATGTTCACCACCGCCTTTGGCTTTCCTCTCCTGTCACTGATCCACCTGGTGAACAACCCTACACCTTTTCTATCCTTAACCCTTTAACCGCGAGTGTCATCCCAGAATGACATTGCAAAAACTTAGACCAAACCGCAGGTGTCATTCTCGAATGTTTGTGAATATTTTGAATACCGCGCGTTTTTTCTGTGCGCCAATTGTTTCAAGGGAGAGTAGCTATTAAATTCTTTCACTCCAGCTGACCCCCACCTCCCTCCTCCCACCCCCCCGGGCCCCCACCTCCCACCCCCCAGGCCCCCCACCCCACCCCTGACCAAACACGCATCAGTATCTGTCCAGCTGTGTGAGTGACAACACCGCTGATGTGGCAGTGAAGTGCGGGCAATTACAGTGCCTTTTACCTGCCTCAGTGAACACAGAGTGGGTGTTTATCGTATGTGCAGTGTTCATATATTTTTATAGTACCTTATTATTATCAGAATGAGGTTGGCATTTGGTAATGGTGTGTGAGCAAAAAATAGTGATTACAACACCGCTGATGTGGCAATGAAGTGCGGGCAATTACAGTGCCTTTTACCTGCCTCAGTGAACACAGAGTGGGTGTTTATCGTATGTGCAGTGTTCATATATGTTTATAGTATTATTATCAGAATGAGGTTGGCATTTGGTAATGGTGTGTGAGCGAAAAATAGTGATTACAACACTGCTGATGTGGCAGTGAAGTGCGGGCAATTACAGTGCCTTTTACCTGCCTCAGTGAACACAGAGTGGGTGTTTATCGTATGTGCAGTGTTCATATATGTTTATAGTATTATTATCAGAATGAGGTTGGCATTTGGTAATGGTGTGTGAGCGAAAAATAGTGATTTTAGATCGCTCAATTCTAATGGCACTGCCCATCCAGTGATAGTCAACGAATTCATGAAACCTACATCATTCCAAAGCCGAAGGTTAGTACTTTCTAATGGTACCTCATTTTTCGCTCTAGACTTATTCCGTGCAGAGTTATAAAGGTTTAAAGTTTGTTTACATTTTGGCTGGAATCCCCACAGGAGAGGCCAGTCGGGGCAAAACAATGCCCGCGGTTAAAGGGTTAATGACCTAGAGCAGCTTGTACAGCGCCCTACCCGTATCCCTGACCGCCTTGGAGAGAGCTTCAACATACTTGATCTTTTCCTTACAACTAATCCTTCTACTTACACTGTTAATCTTTTCTCTCCGTTGGGCTCCTCCGATCACAACCTTATCAGCTTAACCTGTCCTATTGCTTTGGTACGGCCTGCGGACCCTCCAAAAAAACGTCATGTCTGGCACTTTGGAGCTGCGGATTGGGAGGCCCTTAGGCAGTACTTCTTTGATTTTCCCTGGAATGATTATTGCTTCCATGGTCGGGAGCCATCTGGGTGTGCTTCACGCATTACGGAGGTTATTCTCTCAGGCATGGAAGCATACATTCCTTTCTCATATCCTTTGACTAATGCACAAAAGCCTTGGTTTAATCACGCTTGTTCTAATGCTGTCTGCAACAAGGAGAGGGCCTATAAAAGGTACCGGAGCCAACCCACCCCTGAATCACATCTTTTATACATTTCTGCCCGGAATCGTGCTAAGTCTGTTCTTCGCTCTGCTAAATATAATTTCATCCGTACAAAATGCTCTCAACTTTCTAACTCCTCCTTCTGGCACATTGCCAAAAACCTTTCTAACAACTTTACCTCATCATCCTTCCCTCCTCTTTTCTGCTCTGATGGCTCTGTAGCTATTTCTTCTACTGATAAAACAGATCTCTTTGCTCAGACTTAATCCTCCAATTCCATCTTAGACGATTCCGGTGCTGTTCCTCCATCACTTCCCCCCTCTGACATCCTCATGGCTAACATTAAAATTTCTTCAGCTGATGTTTTTTCTGCCATTGCTGGCCTCAGTACTAATAAGGCATATGGGCCTGATGGAGTCCCTCCTGTTGTTCTCAAGAACTGTGCTTCTGTGCTTACACCCTGCCTAGGCAAACTCTTTCGCCTTTGTCTGTCAACTTGTACCTTTCCTTCCTGCTGGAAGTTTGCTCTCATTCAGCCAGTCCCAAAGAAGGGTGACCATTCCCAACCCTCTAACTATCGTCCAATTGCTTTAACATCCTGTATCTCAAAAGTTTTTGAGTCTATTCTTAATAGAAAAATTTTAAAGCGTCTTTCCTATCACAACCTTCTTTCTGATCGTCAATATGGGTTCCGTCAGGGACGCTCCACTGGCGATCTTCTCACCTACCTTTCAGACTCCTGGTCATCCTTCTTTCGGGACTTTGGCGAAAGCTTTGCCATTGCACTTGACATCTCAAAGGCTTTCGATCGAGTCTGGCATAAATCATTAATTTCCAAACTGCCCTCTTACGGTTTCTATCCTGCTATCTGTGCCTTCATCTCTAGCTTCCTTTCTGGTCGTTCTATAGCCGCTGTTGTAGACGGCTATCGTTCTTCTCCTAGATCTATTAACAGTGGTGTTCCTCAGGGCTCTGTCCTATCACCAACTCTCTTCCTTTTATTCATCAATGACCTTCTAAGCTGTACATCTAACCCTATCCACTCATATGCTGATGACTCCACCCTTCACCTTTCCATTCGATTCCCACAACGTCCATCTCAGCAGTTACTTCAACAGGCAAGGAATGAGGCTATGGCACACCTAATATCTGACTTCGCTCGTATCTCTGACTGGGGTAAAAATAATCTGGTTGTTTTTAATGCATCAAAGACGCAGTTTTTGCACCTATCAACCCGACAAAATCTTCCACAGGTATACCCACTTATGTTTAACAATACTCAACTTAATCCTGCATCATCGTTGAACATGCTTGGGGTTTCATTTGCTCAGGACTTGTCTTGGAAAGATCATATTACATCTCTTGTAAAATCTGCTTCCAAGCGATTGGGTGTGCTAAGGTGACTCCGTTCCTTCTTTGCCCCTGCATAATTGTTGACAGGGGTTTTATCCGCCCCTGTGTGGAGTACAACTCTCATGTGTGGGGACGCTCCCCACATGCAGCTCTTCTCAATAGGGTGGAGTCAAAGGCTTTTCGTCTCATTAACTCTCCCCCTCTTACTGACTCCCTTCAACCTCTGTCTCTTCGCCGCAGTGTTGCATCTTTATCTCTTTTCTATCGCTACTTCAATGGTCACTGTTCCTCTGAACTGTCTGCATGCATTCCTCCACTTCTACGACGGGTGCGTAGCACCCGTCTAACAGCAAACTCTCACCCCTTTTCTGCCCAACTCTCTAATGCAAGAGTTAACCGTTACTCCCAGTCCTTCATTTATGCAACAAGACAACTCTAGAACTGTCTCCCTCTGTATTTCCTGCCTCCTATGATCTCCAGTCTTTCAAACACAGTGTGTCCAGGCATCTCGAAATGAATGAATCTTGAATTTGGCTCTCTCTTGTATTTTGTTTTTCTCTTGGAAGGAACAGTTTTGTGGGCTCATTGCCTTCGGTTCTTTCTTCCTCACATAAAAAAAAAAAAAATGCAACTACTGCGTCTACTGCTATACTACTACTACTACTACTACTACTACTATTACCACTACCACTACTACTGTTTAATGTAGCCTGGTAATAACGGTATTATGGTTAATATATTTTTAGGATAGACAAAACTCTTTGTTACTCTCAGTGTTCAGTTTACTCTCATCACTCCCCCAGTTTGCGTTGGATCAAGTGCAGTCTGTTTTTAAGAGAAAATCACACATGAGAGTACTGCATTTTGATACTTTATCTGTTAAATACTTAATAATTTGAGTATGGTATCCTGTATGATAACCACAAAGAGATATCCTTTTCTTCATTGGTTGCATCAGGTGTAACAGCTTTCAAGCCAATTACTAATTCACGGAAAATTTACTCAAAAAATATCACGTCTCCCTCTTTAATACTGAACTACAACAAGGGATGGACACCACAAAAAATACCACCTCTCTGTCTTTAATGCTGAACTACAACATGGGATGAACAACACAAAAAATATCTCACCAACAATAGATTAACACCAGCACACAGTGCTAGTTACAGTACAATACATTTTCAATTGAAAGGATGTTGAAGGCAAAATATTGTCTTATTCTGCTATTTAACAACGCCAGGTGAGTTGCAAAATGGTGAACTCTCCAAATTAAAGTGGATGAACTGTAGTTACTTGGAAAAGAAGACTCTTTAACGTGATTTTCTACAACTCAGGATAAAGGCTGACCACATACAGTACATTAAGTCGAAACTAGGATCCTAACTAGGCATACAGAATGGGATAGAAATGCTTGTGGCATTGGAAGGCTTGGGTTTTTTATTTCAACTTGGACAGAGAACTTCCACCAGATCCTCAGAAAGCTGTCAGGTGCCTCCAGAAGAACGGGAAAGAAAACTAGGTTGGATTTGTCATTAACAGTTTCATGGTTGGGACAACTTTAGTATTCGATCCCGGCTACAGCCGGATGACTTTTTTTTTTTTTTTCTTTCAAGCTGAGAGCAAATAACAGGATTTTAAGAGTGTCACCCAGTTTATTTTGTCGAGGTATCGTATATTCTCTCACTGCTACTACCAGTCGATCTACTCAGCCACATGGAGAATTTTTAAACTGAATGAGCCAGGTATAGTCTTCATTAGCCTCATCTTAACTAGAGGTCTATTCTTGGCTGAATGAAATTGTCTTGCAGTAATAAGAATAAAACATTAAGCATAAAATTATCAGAATGCACATGGAAGCTGAGGAATACCAGTAACACCTGCAGTTCGAGGATATATGATTCACTTCGTCCATCCAATCTACATGCATCTTTACTCGGCTAAACCCTAGATAGGTAAGCTATCCATTTATAACACTGTAGGTAGCTAGGGTTAGAACTTACCGATTAAAAACTTCTTAAAATAAGTAGTTGCCAAATATTTAATTAATTACAAAATACAGGAAAAACTCGAAGTGACTATACCTTTTTCACCTAAAATTAACCCTCTCAGGCACAGTCACGCGACTCACCTTCCATGTGGTTTGTTTGAAAGAAGCACAGTCATGTGAATTGCGTTCCTAAGCACAAAACAATTCGCCAAAAATTAAGTTTCTGAGTGATTTGCATCAAACTTTGATCCGTTCTAGCGAGCGCGTCGCTTTCCCGTGGTAAGGTATTGGTGACACTGAGGCGCTTCATGGGGCCCAGCACGTAGCAATAAACCTCAGTCTCTTTCGAGCACCCAGGCGGTAGGGCTGCATCGCATGTCATGTCCATTTAAACTCCTACTATTTCTCCCCCACCCGCCCAAGCCAAAGCCCCTATGCTCAGTGTGATAATCCATTATTTGTGAGCATATTTGTATGTGATTTTGTCGATGGAACATAGATATATGTCCCGAAAAGGAATTGTGCCCGTTATCATTCATTAGGCTTAGAGGCAATACACGTGTTCACTGTAGCTGGGTTTCACCTCTCACCCTCCCCTAGGCCCTATGGCGTGAGTACAAATACGTATATAATGAAGCCAATGCCTAAACTGTATTTTGTGTGAAAGATATTGTGGCTGGTTTGGCGAAATTATGGAACTAAGTAGCGTTATGGACACCATAAACCATAGCGTGGAATGGGGCAGGCATCATGTATGCTTTATAGTTGGGAAGGAATAATTAGAGGGGTTTAGGGATGGAATTATTGTGATTCTGATAGTGAAAATGCATACGGAATTGTGTGAAATACACGTCAAACATGCTGTGAGTGTTCGTGAAGGAGTGTGGTGTGTGCCAATACAGTAGCATTGCATCGTACTCTCCCAGCGAAGGATGCTGCATCACAGTCATGTTGAACTGTAGTAAGCAAGTGAATAATTGCAGAGGTTGGGTTGGAATCATTGTGGTAGTCATGTATTTGTGTATGATATTGTGTGAAGTGTAAGTGAAATGTGCCACGTATCCTCGTGACGGCATAAGTTATGGTGCGTAGTGTAGGTTAGCAATACCTTAGCGGCAGGTGTCCTCAAGAGATAGGGACGCCTAGGAACGACAGACGTCATTGAACAGGTGCTGTACCTTGGTCTGACATTTTGTGATAGCATATACTTTATGTAAAAATATATATGAACTGTGCCGCGTGTGTTCGTTTATGTGCATAGCATAGGTGAACAATACTTTAGTATCAGGTGTGCTGGGAAAGGTAACGATCCCAAGGAACGATGGAGTCATTGAACAGGTACTGCACCTTGGTCTGACATTTAGTGATAACTTATACTTCATGTAAAATATACATGAACTGTGCTGCGAGTATTCGTTTAGATGCATAACATAGGTGAGCGATACTTTAGCGTCAGGTGTTCTGGGAGAGGTAACGATGCCAAGGAATGACGGACGTCATTGAACAGGTACTGTACCTTGGTCTGACATTTAGTGATAACTTATACTTTATGTAAAATATTTGTGAACTGTGCCGCGAGTGTTCGTTTAGGTGCGTAGCATAGGTGAGCGATACTTTAGCGGCAGGTGTGCTGGGAAAGATAACGACGCCAAGGTACGACGGACGTCATTGAACAGGTACTGTACCTTGATCTGACATTTAGTCATAACTTATACTTTATGTAAAATGTATGTGAACTGTGCCGTGAGTGTTCGTTTAGGTGCATAGCGTAGGTGAGCGATACTTTAGCAACAGGTGTGCTGGGAAAGGTAACGATGCCAAGGAATGACGGACGTCATTGAACAGGTACTGTACCTTGGTCTGACATTTAATGGTAGCTTATACTTTATGTAAAATATATGTGAACTGTGCCACGAGTGTTCGTTTAGGTGCGTAGTGTAGGTGAGTGATACTTTACCGTCAGGTTAGATGGGAAAGGTAATGATGAGCGATACTTTAGCGGCAGGTGTGCTGGGAAAGGTAACGACACCAAGGAACAAGGGACATCAGTGGACAGGTACTGTACCTTGCAACGCCAGGCAACCACAGACGTCAGTGGACAGGTACTGTACCTTGCTAAAACATTTGTTGAAATTTATTATTCTTATCTAAAATGTTTGTGATATGTGCCATGAGTGTTCGTGGAAAATATTGTATCATGTGTTGGGGAAACGATTGGGGAAAGAGGGGAATATATATATATATATATATATGAAGGAGTATATCATGTGTGGGGGGAACCTTTAGATATTATGAGGGAGTATGTCATGTGTGTGTGGTGAAACTTAGGGGAAGAAGGGCCGAAAAATAAAATAAGTAAATTATATATATATATATATTTATATATATATATATATATATATATATATATATATATATATATATATATATATATATATATATAATGCTGTGAAGAGTATGTACGATGGTGCGAAGGCTGCAGTGCGTGTGGATGGTGAACTAAGTGAATTTTTCTCTTTGAAAGTTAGGTTGAAACAGGGATGTAGCATGTCTCCATGGTTGTTCAGTCTGTACATGGATGGGGTAATAAAAGAGGTACAATGTAGGGTAGTGGATGTTGGAGTGGCCCTGGTGAGAGAGGATAGTGTTTGGAAACTCCCTGTACTATTGTTTGCAGATGATACTGTGTTGTTGAGTGAAGACGAAGGGGAGCTGCAAGGCTTGGTGGATGAGTTTGGGAGAGTGTGTAAGAAACGGAATATAAAGGTGAATGTAGGGAAGAGTAAAGTGATGGTCTTTGAGAGAGGTGATGTCAGTGAATGTACAGCGAGGTTGGATGGTGAGGAATTGGAAAATGTGAGTACGTTTAAGTACTTGGGTAATATGATGAGTAAGGATGGAGGTTTGGAGGATGAAGTGCTTGAAAGGGTACAGCAGGGAAGAAAGGTTGCTGGTTCTTTGAAAGCAGTGATAAGAAACAGGGAAGTGAGCATGGAAGTGAAAAAGTTACTACATGACAGTATTGTAATACCAACTCTAACGTATGGAAGTGAAGCTTGGACGTTGTTGGAAGGACACAAGTCAAGAGTGAGAGCAGTGGAAATGAGTTATTTAACCCGCCCCATCCTGTCGACGTATGGGTAGGTTGCAACGATTTGCATTTGCTAGTCCCGGCGACGTACCAGTACGTCGTGCAATTGCAAGGTCCCTAATTTGCACAATTTTCAATTTTCGCACGTGATTTTTCGTATGTATACACGGGACACCTTCCTCTATTCCTCTACAAGATGCCAAGCAGGGACAATGCCTTACACTGCATAACCTCCCCCCTCCCCCCCTCACGCCATTGTCTTGGCAAAGGACCTGTTACCAGTGACCTGGCTAGTAAAGAGATTCAGGGCCAGAGTGATTCCCCAATCGATGACAATGTGGACGACAATGTTTACATAGCATTAGAAGAAGAAACAGTCAGAAATAATGATCAGGTAATGTGGCAAAAAAAGGTCAGGTATGGTGATTAGTTAGTGAGTGAAACAATGCTTATAATGCCTTTATTACTGCTTGAAAACCAATATACTTACATACTACATATACATTCGTACCCAGTAAATAAATAAATACCGTTTATGAGTGGATAAAATAGTTACCCTCCCATAGAACTCGTTTTCTTTGGTGCCAGCATGTTAGAAAACCCACTCAGGTAAGGAGGAACTCCTACCTGGATTGGGCACTTTAAACCTCAGGTGAGCGATTTCTCTATGAATTTTCGACGTTTCTCACCAAAAGCGAAGGTTTTGGCCAAAAAAATTTTTTCGAAAATACCTCGGGACTGGGGGATGTCGGAGGTGCGGAAAACCTCGGGACGTGACGGGTTAAGAGGATCCTGTGGAGTCACATGGAGAGACAGGCTGACAAATGAGGATAAAAAGGAGCGTTGTGGTGTGGATGTGGATGTGATAGGAAGCGTTATGAGGAACACACTGAGGTGGTTTGGCCATGTGGAGAGGATGGAGGGTGAAAGACTGACGAAGAGAGTGTATGTGAGTGAGGTGGAGGGGGGAAGAGGAAGGGGGAGGTCGAGGATGAGATGGAGGGATGGGGTGGAGAGGTATATGAGAGAGGGGGGTGTGAGTTGGGAACAGGGCAGTGAAATGGCGGGGGACAGGGCGACTTGGAGGCGATTTGTTTGTGGCCACCCCAAACGGGATTGAGGCGTCTGGCAATATATATATATATATATATATATATATATATATATATATATATATATATATATGGCACACCCACTGATGCCAGTGGACAGTTATGAGACCGTGAAAAGACATTGAAAAGTTATCCTTTATGTGAACTGTTCGAGAATGGTGCAGCAATTGGCCGTATGTAATGATATAACATGACTTGTGTAGTGCTACTCTCAATGGAAGTTTTTTTATTTTTATTTTTTTTTATGCGAGGAAGAAGGAACCAAAGGCCATGAGCCCGCAGTAACAGTTTCCTCCAAGAGAAAAACAAAATACAATAGAGAGCCAAATTCAAGATCCGATCATTTTGAGATGCCTGGACACACTGCGTTTGAAAGACTGGAGATCATAGGCAGCAGGAAATACAGACAAAGGGAGACAGTTCCAGAGCTGACCTGTTGCATAATGAAAGACTGGGAGTAACGGTTAGCTCTCGCATTAGAGAGCCCGTCGTAGAAGTGGAGAAATGCATGCAGACAGTTCAGAGGAACAGTGACCATTGAAGTAGCGATAGAAAAGAGATAAAGATGCAACATTTCGGCAAAGAGACAGAGGTTGAAGGGAGTCAGTAAGAGAGGGAGAGTTAATGAGATGAAAAGCCTTTGACTCCACCCTATTGAGAAGAGCTGCATGTGGGGAGCCTCCCCACACATGAAAGTTGTACGCCACACAGGGGCACATAAAACCCATGTATAGAGTCAACAATTGTGCAGGGGCAAAGAAGGAATGGAGTCGCCTTAGCACACCCAATCGCTTGGAAGCAGATTTTACAAGAGATGTAATATGATCTTTCCAAGACAAGTCCCGAGCAAATGAAACCCCAAGCATATTCAATGATGATGCAGGATTAAGTTGAGTATTATTAAACATAAGTGGTATACCTGTGGAGGATTTTGTCAGGTTGATAGGTGCAAAAACTGAGTCTTTGATGCATTAAAAAACAGATTATTTTTACCCCAGTCAGAGATACAAGCCAAGTCAGACATTAGGTGTGCCATAGCCTCATCCCTTGCCTGTTGAAGTAACTTCTGAGATGGACGTTGTGGGAATCGAATGGAAAGGTGAAGGGTGGAGTCATCAGCGTATGAGTGGAAAGGGTTAGATGTACAGCTTAGAAGATCATTGATGAATAAAAGGAAGAGAGTTGGTAATAGGACAGAGCCCTGAGGGACACCATTGTTAATAGATCTAGGAGAAGAACGACAGCCATCTACAACAGCTGCTATAGAACGACCAGAAAGGAAGCTAGAGATGAAGGCACAGATAGAAGGTGTTGCGTGTCACGGGGTTTTTAAAATATCACTGTGTTTTTAAAAATAAATGGTTAAATATTATTTAAATTGATAATAATATTCAATAATATTGAAGAGCAGAGACAATGGTTGTCTTGCTACATCAAGCGACGATTACCTTACGTTGGCTTAGCACGATTCTCTGAGAACGAGAATTTATAAACTTTCTCAACAGTACACAGCAGAGACTAATTACTCACAATTGCTGAATTACTGTACTGTTAGCCTCTGGAGAAAGTTACATCACCCCTGACAATAAATAACTAATACTAATAATAACATCAGGTTCTTGCTGATGCATTAACTCCTGGCACAACGGATTTTAAGTTAATACAAGACTGGTCTAAGTACCAGTTATGAAAGCAAAACGTTTATGCAAGCTAGGAGCTATATGGGAAATAAGCTTAATAATGGAGAAATGAAACAAGATTTTACTTTAAGCTCAAGGAAAAGAACTGTTAAATTTATTAATTACAAAAAATAAATTTAACGTTACAATTCAAATCAATTAAATAAGACGCACTCACTCACTCGCACAAAAGCTAAATACTTACGCCTAGGAAAAACACCTTAACTAAACTCTTAAAACTAGGAAATACACAAAGGAAATACCAGTCGATGAATACTTTGTATCACCCAGGGGGTGGGAGTTTGAAGAAACTGATACTCTGTGGAGCTTGGGATGCTAGCTGACCTCTCACTTCTGAGCACAGGACCTCTCTCCGTCAAAGCCACCACTAGACTGAATTCAAATACATTGTATGGGCAGGACGCAAGGCGTGGCTAACGGTTGAGGGAAGCAGAGGCGAACGATAAAGAAACAATAGTATCGCTCAGTAGCGCATTTAGTGACGTGCATCAAATCGGTCACCCCTGAAAACGGTGACGAATGATTTTGAAAAGTATACCCCGAAATGGAGAGAGAAACGGTTAACTGAGCGATACACAGTGAGTTTTCCACTAATAGTTCGTGGCTTCTCACAAAAAGGAAATGTCGCGAATTGATTCGTGACATTACGCCCCATGAAAATTAAATCTTTCTTCCTTCAGAAGAAAGATTTCAATATACATACATATAAATCCTAACTCAGTCACACAAGATTCACACTGTGGTGTGTGTGCTATCCTGCTACAGGAGAAAATCGCAGTCGCCAGTGAGTGAAAAAAACTCGTATTTACGTTAATAGAAGCAAGCTTGAGGGAAAAACTCCGTGACGACGGTGAAAATCCTGTACTCAGGTCAAACTGAGCGAAAAGTCGCTACATTTACACTGACAACTAATTGTTGTGTAGCGTGGTGTATGTAATACACGGTGTAGGTGTGACAGTTGTAGTGTAACTGTACCTACGTGTAAAATGACACAGTAAATAATATGGCGACGACGAAGGCAGAGGAGAAGAGGCGGCAGCGTGCGGCAGACGATCAGCTGGTCCGCACAGCAAAACTGCTACACCCATTGCTGAACCTGCAAAACCAATTAAGGTGGAGCATCAAAAGTGTCAATGAGACAAAATTCTTATTATGTTACAATTACTCTCTCTGGCTAGCAGTCAGTACATGCTATGAAAAGTACACTCGAGGTCGCCAATTGTCACGGGGTTTTTATAATATCACGGTAATTTTGAAATATATGCTTAAATATTAGTACCGGGAAGCTGAGAATCCTTGTGCAAACTTGGGTCTTCCATAGCCTCAAGTCGCCTCTACGGAGTTCTCTCTGAACTTCCCCCTTAACCTACGGTACATATATTAGTACCGGGAAGCTGAGAATCCTTGCGCAAACTTGGGTCTTCCATAGCCTCAAGTCGCCTCTCAACTTCCCCCTTAACTTACGGTACATAATATGTATGTACAGGCCCCGGACATAATGTGTCCTGTGGGGCCAATGGGCGAGACGTCAGGTCTGCACCCACTTCACCACTACCCTGTTTCTCAACTGTCTCAGAGATTATGGGTGTGGTTACAAATGGCACAGGAAGGGCATGTCCCTGAGTAGTGGCGATACTTTGGCACACACTGCAGGAACGGACAAAACTATCTATGTCCCGTCCCATCCCTGGCCAGAAAAAGTCAGCTCGGATACGGCCCTGGGTCTTCCTTTTCCCCATGTGACCTCCTGAGGCTGAACAATGACCCCATTGTAACACTGCTAGGCGGTACTTGGCGGGAACGACAAACTGCAGTCGAACCTCGCCCTCGGGTGTTCGTGACTCACGGTAGAGCCGTCCTTGTTTACGAAGGAACTTGGCTCGACCTCCCCGTGAATACTTAATCACTCGACCCTTTTGTTTGTTCCGCACGATAGCAAGTGTCGGGTCAGAATGTTGTTCTTGCACAACAAGTTGACTACACATCAGATCTTGCGGCGATTCAATGATCACTGGGGTGACACAGTCTGGAGCCTCAGTCATGGCTCGTGTTACCGCAGCAGCCGAAGTCTGAGTAAGGCGTCATCATCGGAGCAACTATCCTTGACTCCTTGAATATTGCCTACTATTAAGTCAAATAGAGGCTCTGGCATGACAACTGCAAGTGTCGTACCAGTATAAAATGGAGATGCCACCTGGATACATGCCTCAGGGAACAATCTCACTGATCCATCAATAAGCTTTGCATGGATCTGTCGACCTGTATACTGCTCAGGCCGAACTAAACTCTGCTTAACAGAGCAACCCGAGGAACCATTGTCTCTCAGGACCTTCACAGGAATGCCTCCCACAAACCCTGGCTGAACAAGGAAGGTACTGTCACCTGTGGGAGGGCCTGTGGAGGAAGCAGCTAGCCACTCTTGAGGCTGCTGAATTGATGTGGCAAACATTGTGCCTTGAAGGTTATATTGGGGAGATGGAACATTGGCCATCTGTGGAGGGGGGTTCACTGTCACTGTGGGACTAGTGAACTGTGGGGAAGTACCCACACTGGTAGGGACGTGACCACCAGACTGCTGCTGAGGAATGAAGGCTGCATTCGCTTCCTGCCTCTTTTGAGTTGGTGGTGAAAAACTTTGTCCCGTCGGTCAGTTGCGTGGCTGATACTGCTGCTGGTTAGGGTACTTGTTGTACCTCTTCCACTCAGGTTTCTGAGTGTTTTGCCCCTGGTCCTTCCACTGCGGTTTTGGACCTTGGCCATTACTCTGAGAATGGCCTTGGTGCTGGGATTCAGTCTGAGACGGCTTCCCAGACTTATCAGCTTTTCTGTTCCAGGTGTTTTGCTGCTTGCGAGCTTGATACCCGTATGCAGTAAAGAACGCGTCAGCCTTCTCTGCCATTTGGCTGGCATCTTTCACCTGGCAGATCTTAAGCTGTGCTATGAGCTCAGCAGGCCACGACCTCTCTAGCTGTGTACGCAGCATAAGGTCAATTATCCCCTCACGCGTGGAAGGAGTTTCATCTTTCTCCATCCACTCATTTAAGTAAGCTGTGAGACGATCAAGGAACTGAACAGCTGTCTCCTTGTCTTGGAGACGAGCTCGCATGAACTGAACTTTGGCGTCGTCTACTGTGAGACCATACGCCTTAATGAGTGCAGCTTTCATCATCTCATATGTGAGATTGTCTCCACGAATTCTGTGGAGAATATCGAGGGCAGGGCCCTCAAATAAACTAAGAAACTGAAGCCGCTTAGCTGCCTCATCCAGTTGATATAAGTCTGCCATGTCCTCAAAACGAGCTATGTACGGCTCGATTCGCCGCTTTACTTGTATGAAGGAAGCTTGATGCGTGGGGTCGCCAGGACATGTGCAGGAAGAACGCTCGTGGAGCTTGGACCAACTGCACCAGACGTGTCTGAAGCCAAGGAATCTCGCTTGAGCTTCAGCACTTCAAGTTCATGTTCTCGTTCTTTGTCTCGTTGTTCACGCTCGTATTCGCGCTGTTCTCGCTCTATTTCTAACTCGAGTTTCGTTGTTTCTGCTCGTGTTCGCGCTGTTCTCGCTCGTATTCGCGCTCTTTCTCTCGCTGCACTTGTTCATAAGCTCGCTCTCATTCACGTTCCTCTCGCTGTTCTCGCTCGTATTCGCGCTGTTCTCGCTCGCATTCGCGCTGAATCTTACGCTCTTCACGGGCATCATTCTCGCTGCTGCTCCTGATTATGCCGTGAGAGTATATACTCTTTAATTTCGGTTGGGTCCGAAAGACCCATATCTTTGGCTTCCTGTAAAAATACAGTAGTAGCCATGGCGCTAATTTATTAAGCAAAACCGAAATTGAGTACTGACTGCTTAGCGACGAATACTAATAAACACAAATAAAGAATACAGACACAAGCTAGTGGTGACCAGTCTTATCCAGTTAACTGGCAAAGAATAAATAAAAAATGTAAATGACTGGGAAGACTCAATAATAAACACAATGGGTACGGCGACTTCCCAGGAGCGAATAAAATCGTCTAGCGTTACCAAAAATAAACTAGAGTTAAGTACTCTATGAATTGATAAAGCAAAATTCACTTGCTAAATTAACGGTAAACACCAGTAAGCTTGTGCCTATAAACTTTAATGATAAATACCTAAATATGAATGAGTGAGCACTATCTCGTGAATAGCTTTAGAGCTAGGAGTTAATATCCTGGAATGAGGTCGCCAATTGTCACGGGGTTTTTAAAATATCACTGTGTTTTTAAAAATAAATGGTTAAATATTATTTAAATTGATAATAATATTCAATAATATTGAAGAGCAGAGACAATGGTTGTCTTGCTACATCAAGCGACGATTACCTTACGTTGGCTTAGCACGATTCTCTGAGAACGAGAATTTATAAACTTTCTCAACAGTACACAGCAGAGACTAATTACTCACAATTGCTGAATTACTGTACTGTTAGCCTCTGGAGAAAGTTACATCACCCCTGACAATAAATAACTAATACTAATAATAACATCAGGTTCTTGCTGATGCATTAACTCCTGGCACAACGGATTTTAAGTTAATACAAGACTGGTCTAAGTACCAGTTATGAAAGCAAAACGTTTATGCAAGCTAGGAGCTATATGGGAAATAAGCTTAATAATGGAGAAATGAAACAAGATTTTACTTTAAGCTCAAGGAAAAGAACTGTTAAATTTATTAATTACAAAAAATAAATTTAACGTTACAATTCAAATCAATTAAATAAGACGCACTCACTCACTCGCACAAAAGCTAAATACTTACGCCTAGGAAAAACACCTTAACTAAACTCTTAAAACTAGGAAATACACAAAGGAAATACCAGTCGATGAATACTTTGTATCACCCAGGGGGTGGGAGTTTGAAGAAACTGATACTCTGTGGAGCTTGGGATGCTAGCTGACCTCTCTTCACTTCTGAGCACAGGACCTCTCTCCGTCAAAGCCACCACTAGACTGAATTCAAATACATTGTATGGGCAGGACGCAAGGCGTGGCTAACGGTTGAGGGAAGCAGAGGCGAACGATAAAGAAACAATAGTATCGCTCAGTAGCGCACTTAGTGACGTGCATCAAATCGGTCACTTTTGAAAGTGACGAATGATTTTGAAAAGTATACCCCGAAATGGAGAGAGAAACGGTTAACTGAGCGATACACAGTGAGTTTTCCACTAATAGTTCGTGGCTTCTCACAAAAAGGAAATGTCGCGAATTGATTCGTGACATTGCGTGACAGTGAATAATATCTCTTGTTTATCAGCTGAGAAACTAAAAAGCTCATACTTGACTTTCTGTGTCAGTGTTTGCCAAAATTGAGAAGAAAGGTTTGTCTTCTGACCAGTGGCAAAAGATTCTCTTCGAGGAGGAGACCAAGAGGGAGGAAGATGACGAGCTGAGTGATGTTTCAAGTGAGGAGGACTGGGATGATGTCCAAGAGCATTCCCCTTGGGCGGCTTTGCCCACACTTGTACCACGACAGGAGCAAACACCATCACCACAAGTGTCAGGACTATCGGCCCAGCCATTGTCTTCACTTGGACGACAAGCATCGCCTTGGCTTAGACCTCTCGCTCCTACAGCCATAGCGGTCTCTCCACCTCAAGCCTTCAGTTCCCTCTTGGCCGAGCCTATGTCACTGGTAGCAGGGCCTAGTCACACGACACTGGCACCGGCACGTGGCGCAATGTCTGCGGTGCAATTAGTCCTGGAGGTGACTGTGTCATCGTCCCCTGCTCGATCGACAAGGATGCTGTCTCCGTCAGCATTCATCCCCCCCAACGTTTTCCAGCAGCAGGAGACAGTCTCGTCATCTTCGTCATCGGAACCCTCACCACCTCAACGAGGCCGGCATGGCCCACAGTCCGGCTATGGCGGGCAGCAAAGGGGTGTCTGAAGAGGCACAAGGGTGTTGGTATGCCGACCCACTGCCACCACTGCGGGAGGTGTTGCCGCAATGGATCCAGGGTGGACCAGTGGCCCTTTCCTACCAGCTAATGGGCCCTTCACAGGATCCCCAGGAATGAAGGTGGATCTGCCAACTCCTCTCCAGTTCTTCCAGCTGTTCTTCATCAGGGAGTTGTTGATGTATTTCACCCACGAGACCAACAGCTATGCATCATTCCTGGGGACTGCATTGGACGCATGGTTCATCTGCAATGAAGAGGAGATGGCCAAGTTCCTGGGGCTGTACTTTATCATGGGGGTGATGAATATGCCGAGCATCAAGCATTACTGGATGAGATCCCGCCTCCACAACTACCCCCTGTTCATGCAAGTGATGAGTGGAAGGCGTTTCAGGGCCATCCTGAAACACTTCCATGCCTTCAACTCACTTGCGATACTCCAGGACAATCACGACTGGCTCATCAGGGTTCGCACGGTGAAGGAGTACCTCCTTCAGAGGTACCAGAACACCTACTTACCCAAGGAGCACCTCAGCCTGGACGAGGGCTCACTGCCGCGGAAGGGGCACCTAAGCTTCCGCGTTTACAACCCCATGAAGCCCTCAAAGTATTCAATCAAGCTTTATATCCTAGCTGAGGCTTCCTTGGGTTACATCTGGAATTTCGAGATGTATACAGGGCAGAAGAGGGCACTGGAGACCACCGTGTGGAGCCTCGTAGAACCGCTGAAGGATCAGGGATACAAAGTTTACATGGACAACTATTATAACTCTGTATCCCTGTGCGAACGCCTCTTCAGCGCAGGAACCTACGTGTGTGGGACCCTACACCTGGCAAGAGGAACACCAAAGTGGCTGCAGGACATCACAAGGACCAAGAACCTGCCAGGGGGTGGCATGACAGTGATGTACAAGGACAACGTGATGGTGTGTTGCTGTGGAAGGACAAGCACATCATCAACATGGTCTCCACCTTCCACAGCACAAGCACCGTCCAGAAGCAGGTTTGAGGGAAGACCAGTTCTCCTGACGGGAGGACAAACTATGTCCAGAAGACCGTGGGCAAGCCCGTCGTGGTGGATGACTACAATCGACACATGGGTGGGGTGGACCTCTTCAACCAGATGGTCCAGTACTATCCCATCCAGTGGCGAGCCGTGAAATGGACCAAGAAGATCACCTTCTATTTCATCCACATGGCCATTTTCAATGCGTTTGCCCTGTACAAGAAGTGCTCACGCGGGTCAGTCAGTCTGCTCAAAATCGTGGAGGAGATAGTGGACAAGCTCCTCTATTTTGATGAAGCAGAGTGGCCCACATCAGGGCACGTCATCCACCATACCCCTGACCTTCCAACCTGATGGCCAACAGGACATCCAGCACCTGTGGCACCTGCTGCAGTGCCAGCACAGATGCCATCACCACTGGCTTCTGCACCAACACCAACATCTCCAGGAGGAGGGCCAGCACAGGAGTCAGTGCCACCATCACCTGCAGGACCAGCACAGGTGCTGAGAGTACCTTCACCAGTTCCTGGTCCGTTGGGGAGAACTTGCTGCCACTACCATGCCCAGGCCTCCAGCTGCACCTCCAGGACAACAGGACCGGGGAACACCAAGAGGACATCCAACCAAGCGTTGTCGCTTCATCAACGACAGAGTGCAGTTGGATAACAAACTCGGCCACCAACGGGAGAGGATCCCCAACTGGAGAAGGCTGCGGTGCACCATGTGTTCCCTGGCGAAGATGAGGAGGGACACAAGTCACATGTGTCTTGTCTGTGATGTGGCACTGTGCGTGGGTGATTGCTTCGAACGGTTCCATGCCAAGCGAAGTATTCCCTAGTGCAGTGTACACACACACACACACACACACACACACACACACACACACACACACACACACACACACACTAACACACTTACACACACACATACACTAACACACTTACACACACACTAACACAGACATTCACACACACTCACACACACACACACACACACACACTCACACTCACACACATACTAACACACTTACACACACACTAAACACACACACACTATAACACACACACTCACACCCACCCACCCACACACACACACACACACACACACACACACACACACACACACACACACACACACACACACACACTCATACACCCTACATAACTCCTCATCTTCCAAACCCAGAAGATCCTACAACTCCATCAACACCCCTGGAGGAAGTGAGTTCTCCGAAGTTTGTTGATAAGTATATTGACCTATCAATACCCCTATAATTTTCAGGCAAATAACCTTCTCCTACATATTACACATATGACAGAAAGTACAGCTTTATTAGCAGTAACTTGGAAAAAGTAGTGTTCATGTGTAGTAGATTACAACCATAAAAATAAAAAACTTGGAAGATTTTACAATCCATACAAAAAAAAAAAAAGGCTTTGGGAGCACAGTCTTTAGGCAAAGGGGGAGAAAACACTGTTCTTTTTTCGCGTGCGGTAAATGTAGGTAGTGACCGGAAGAGTAATCTAGTTTGTCGTCCTATTACTCGAAAACTATTGGGCGTATTGACTTCCTGTAAGAACCATGATAAAGAGCAGTAAATTCTACATATGTTCGTTACCAGAATATAAGCCTTTGGGAGCATTTTTAGTAGGAAAAGGCGGGGGAACAGACTTCGTTCTTTCCACGCTTCCGGTAAAAGTCGAAAGTGTTCGGAGGAATAATCTCACTTTGTCGGCCAATTACTAAAAAATATTGGATGTATCGATTCCCTGTAAGAACCATGATAAAGAGCAGTAAATTCTACGTACGTTCATTTGCAGAATATAAGCCTTTGGGAGCATTTTCTGTTGGAAGAGTTGGGGGAACAGACTGTTTTTTTCCTCGCTAGCAGTGAAGTTGAAAGCGCTTGGAGGAGTACTCTCAATTTGTCAGCCACTTGAAAACTACTGGACGTATCGATTTCCTGTAAGAACCATGATAAAGAGCAGTAAATTCTACGTATGTACAAGACATAACAATGTAATATCTATGATAAGAATTCGTTGTTATGTAGGCGGGAATATAGCGAATGCTGTGCGCGCATCACAAAAGTGACGCAAGGACGTGAGTTCCCATTCGTTTTTGGTGATTTACTCGAAAACTATGAGGTCTATTGAAACCATCTCGTGCTCATTAGAAAGCTCGTGAAATTCTGCATAACATTATGCAATAAAAACAATGTGTGTGGGGAAAGTTCAGAACTGAGAGCTCATTGAATTTTTTTCAAAAATGGCTTTCAATTTTGGCCTATTTTCTCGAAAACTACAAATCGTATAACAACCGGATTTTCTCCTTAGAAAACTGATGAAATTCTCTATCAAAACTTCTAATAACATTTTCCTGTATGATGGAAAACATTCGAATGGTGATGTTGGGAAGTGACAATGACGTAGCGATATGTTTATTCACGGTCGCCTAATGTTGTTTTATTTTGTTTTCCTGTTTTTTTTGTGGTGCTTATCAGCTAGAACAAACATCGACGAAGAAGCTGAGAGAGGTTTCAATGGCAATATAATGATGTTTGGGTGGCGAATATAAAGCGAGAATACGTGTTATTTGCCGCGTGTGGGCAGCCAGATCAGGCAGCCAGGCAGATAAAATCGTGCGCCGGAAAACATACCAAAACTTATCATGCGCAAGAGGGTTAATATACTTCTCATCTATCAAGTATTTAAAAACTACTAACTACGTTTATTCAAATCAATGAAAAATCATTTCGTACTCTCAATGTCCCAGGAAAAAACTGAATCACGTAACTGCTTGACGGGTTCCTGAAAGGTGTATGGTCTTTCTCTTTCCAGGCAGTAGCTTACCTCTCTGAATATATAACCCCGAAGAGGATTTAACAAACGCAGTTTGAGAAAATGTGTGGCTTTCTGTAACAGGATCCACATGGCCCTGCAGTTAAACAAAATGAATCCAGTAGCTGTAGCCACACACTATCATGGATTGTTCCTCCTTGGGCCCATTTTCCCATGGACCTATTCTTACCATGGACCTGTTTTCCCACTACCCACACTCTGATCCAACCCACTGTAGCTAATAATGATATTCTGTAGTCGTAGAACTAAACCAAACTCGACGGTAATTGACTACAATGTTTCAACCATATTAATTTTATTATTTTCACTTAGTTCTAATCTTATCCACCAGCATGGAGATATTAACAACTGTACTGTACACAGTGCAGTACAGTTGCATCCTCCTCGATTTCCATAGAGGACAGATAGATAGTTGGACAGACAAACAGACAGACATACAGAGAGAAAAAAATTCATGTACATACCGTATACAGTATATATATATATATATATATATATATATATATATATATATATATATATATATATGTATATATATATATATATATATATATATATATATATATATATATATATATGTATATATATATATATATATATATATATATATATATATATATATATATATATATATATATATATATATATATATATATATATATATATATGAACTTACAGTAGGTACATCACGTTTCTTTCTTACATCCTGTGATAGCTTTTTGCTAAGGTATTTCTTAAGGAGGCAGTCTAAAAATTCTTCCTTACAGTTCGTCTTTACAATGTAGTTTCTTCACTTACACATTTCTTCATGAAAAGACATACAGCTGGAGCAGATATCATAGGCCCTGTTTAGTAAACTTTTGAATGAATTAATCTTATAGATCTGAGGGCAAAATCTAAATCAACTTAATCCAAGACCGGTGTTTGTAGATTTTCTGTAAACCTCAGCAACGAACCCAGTACTTGACTTTGTAATAAGAATATCCAGTAACGACAGTAAGTCATTATTTTCCTTTTCACGTGTAAATGTCTTGTTTTTATGCAGACCCTTCATACTCTGAAAAAAAAAAAAAAAAAGTCATCCTAAACACATTTGAATTTAGGAGAGTGTGATCCAACTTCTACAATAAATAGTTCTAAATATCACCTGATAATCCCTTAAACACTTAATTTCCTCATTACAAAAAAAAAAAAAAATGGACCTAAAATCAGTATAGTATCACCGAGGGCAACCCAACAGCCCCAGATGGAGCCCACAGAGGAGCATATACAGCGCGCCTGGACTCCGGGCGACAAGGACATAAGTCCGCCAGGGCCGCGCGCCCCTATGACCTGGAGCTTGCCCGCTGCTACCATAGCAGGAAAACGAGACTACTTTCCTGGCGAGCCGACCACCAACAACCACGGGGTGGAGCTGTTACTCCAGCTCCAGTCAGCACCCCTGAGACGGCTGGTAGCTGTTCGACCCTCCTACAGGGGATGGCCAGCAGCCGCTCCGGAGATACCCAGGAGACGGCTGGTAGCCGCTCCTGCCTTCATCAGAAGACGGCTGGTAGCCGCTCTGAAGGTGCCCCTGAGTAGACCTGTAGCCGCTCCCTCCCCCAGGCCACAGCCAATAGCCGGGCCTTAGTGACAGCCGGTAGCCACGCCCCTAGAAGGCCATGGCCAGTATCCGGACCCTGCGGTAGGAGACGGCCGGTAGCCGCTCCTCTGTCAGGTGCTGACTCCTGCCCACCAACCTATGACCCAGAGGGAGCCCCCAGCCTGGAGGAATACTGGAGAGGCCCCGTGACTACCACCGGGCTCTTCTCCCTGCAGCCGGATTCCAAGAGGACTTGCCTGACGGGCCCCGATGTAGGCTGACGCTGCAGCCCCCTCCTGACGGCAACCCCGAACACCAGGGACCGCAGCACTTGGGACCTCCAGACCGCCCCCAGGACCCCCGGGCGGGACCTCCCTACACCCAGACACCAGAGATCTTTGTCCTCCATCAGACGCCTGAGCGGGAAGTTGAGGCAGCTATTTGGCCCCAGCCCTGAGGGCCACACTCCCGCCCCAAGCCCCCAAAACGTGGGACCCTTTGCCACCAGCAGCCCTGGACGAGAGAGAACGCCCCTATGCGTGATCCCGTGGCCCCTGAATGCAGAGGCCCCTGGCGGAACCCAGCCTCGTCAGTAGTGAGGCTGAGTCACCTTCGCCGCCCTTGTACCTGACCTCCACGACGGCCAGACTCGAAAGGAGTGACAGTGAAAGCACAGTGAAGGCAGAACAGTGAATTGACAGTATAAAGGAAGTCAATGAGAAGAGAATCAGTGATAATATAAAAGAGTGGTGGAATAAGCAAGGTAACAGTGAACACGGTAAGGCAGTGAAATACGGGTCTATCACAGTGAACACACTGCCAAATAGTATCACCGCACCACACCAAGATCATACGCAGGCCCTATTGTTAAAGTAATAATTACCCACAGTGAAATAGTGCCACCATTTCCACCAATATATAGAACTTGGACTTCCTGCAATAATGGTGCATAATCCCTCTGCCCAAAGTGCTATTCACCTTACCCAACCTTGACCTGAGTAGTATCCTGCTCGATACTAACAACCCATATCTAGGCCCAAGAA
Organism: Coenobita brevimanus; assembly: GCF_032717465.1. Taxonomy (NCBI): domain Eukaryota; kingdom Metazoa; phylum Arthropoda; class Malacostraca; order Decapoda; family Coenobitidae; genus Coenobita; species Coenobita brevimanus. The sequence goes on from NC_137048.1 coordinate 19,841,833, forward strand.
TTATAATTGTCCAGTATATGTGTATTTGTGACATCTGCCTGTTCCACTGTAGAATTTAGTAATACACATGTAAGGTTGTTGCTCTGAGTTTCTGTGTCCTGCCTCTCTCTTATTTGTCTAATCTCCGGTCTAGAAAGAGAACCCAGCTACACACTAGGCGTTAGAGGGATGGGAAGCCGACCCTAAAACACCTAGCATTACATGACCAAAACTTGATCCCATAGTGACACTATCAACTTGATTATATAATTTACTGTTAAGAAGGAAGCAAGATTCAGTAATGGCAAATTAAACAGCATCCTAATTAACTTCTTATATATATATATATATATATATATATATATATATATATATATATATATATATATATATATATATATATATATATATATTCCTGTTGGATCATCGTCTACTAAAGGTCGAACCACACTGCCTCCTGTGTTCATGGGCAGTGTGCCACCGAAAGAGAGTAGGCGCTGTGTTGGAAGATTAGACTCTTGGATATTAACCCGTCACGTCCCAAGCCTTTCCGCACCTATGACATCCCCCAGTCCCGAGCCTTTTTGGAAAAATTTTTTTTCTTATGAAACTTCCGCTTAGGTCGAGAAACTATGGAAAATCTTGAAGAAAGTGGTCTCTGCGGTCTATAAGTGGTCTATACAGGTGCGGTTTCCCCCCGCAGGTATCGTATTCTGTAATGGGCTGGATATGCATAAACGTTTTCTATGGTAAGGAGTAATGGGACAAACAACACACAACACCTCTACATTTATTGAATTTGTACTAATAAACAATAACAGTAACAATATAATGTATTTCAGACACATATATAGGAAAAATAAGCATTGTACCATCGCACGAGCATAGCGAGTTAGGTCCGAGTCATATCATGCTATCTGCTAATTTTCTGTTATGAGTCTACCGATCATTTTTTCTACTTGTATACTTCTGTTTCAATGACAATTTACTAATTACAACTGTTTGTAAGTGATTTCAGATGTTTTCATTCATTTTGATGACATGCAGCATAAGTTTAGCGCACATCAGCTTAGTAAGCGCACTTTCGCTATGACTCGTATTTCAACATACCAAATTGTTTTATCACTTTCCAATTATTTTCCCATTTACATAGAACCTTTCCCCCACCACTGTGAAGGTTTTCAATTATTTTCATTCATTACGAGGGCATTTAGCGATATGCTAGCGCCTATTCACGTAGCAACCACGATCTCAAACACTCGTGTTTCATCATCTACTTTATTTATTCACTCCAATTATATTTTCCCACTTACATTACACACGTTTACACCCCTCCAATGCACTGTACATACTTACTGCCATTATTTATTCAAGTGAGCGTGAGAATATCGCCTGAAAATACCCTCGCAAGGAATGTTACGTCATACATAATACTCACACACTTATATACTAATTCACGCACACACTTATATACTAATTATTCACTTTATCACTTGCTGACTTTTATTTTGACTAATACGTGCCTTATTCATTCGACTAGGCGTCAGGAAATCTTATCTTTATAGACACGCTATGAATATTTGACTTAGGAAATACATCATCATATACAATAATTTGAACTTATATTATACCCGTAAGAATGTCACATAATAGAAAATTTATAATAAGGGGCCGTATTTATTGCACTGAGCGACAGAATATCGCATCAAACAACCCTCTCTATGTAAGTTTCAACTTAGGGCAGATTTACAGTATATACTTACACCCAATGTTTGCACTTATGTTCTACCCGTAGGCACTTTATACTAATATTTGGCGATCCACATGACTGATATTTTCACAGAGCGTCTGTCTGTCGCATTTTCATCATAATTTCTGCGTCCTTTCGCAATCACACCATGCTAAAATTGCAGCAACGTGTGGTATTCACTAAAACATGGGTGAATACACAGACCCACGTCACACTGCACGCACTCATAGCGGGTGTCCTTCCTCTGTGTCGTGAGTCTCACCTGGGAATGACTGCACACGTGACACCTGCGCTGGGGCCTAGGTCTGTTGGGCTGGGGCGGGATAGGAGTGGGGAAATGGCGGGCGGATATTCTCTGGGGAGTGTGGGTAATAGGGGCAGTGCGGGGGCGCTGTTGGGGCCTTTTCAACCGCATATTTTGCAAAGATTTCTCGTGTGAGCTCCCTCACAAACCCTTCAAAGGTTTCCTGAACTCCTGTGGTCATGGCGTGAAGGTGGTGGCAATTCAGAGCAGTGATATCTAGCAAGTGGAAGAACAGTTTATTATACCACTTCATCGTGGTCCTGGCACACTCTACCGTCGATATCATGGAGTCTGACTGGTCCACGAGGCGCATGTTTATATTATAGTCCATGACACATTCAAGTTTCCAAACACGACGCCTGCTCTCGCTATGGTAATCAACAGAATCAGTACGGTGCATCAAGGGGCGGTGAACCGTGGACAAGAGGCTTACTTCTCTGTTGTGGTTCCACATTGTTGCAAGGATGTTGTTTGCTTTGAAGAAGACAACCTCACTCCTTGCAAGTTTCCGCCCTACCTTGACCATGTGACGCCGGTTCACCTTTACGGTTCCACAGACTCCCGTTTCATGTCTGTGAAGATAACGAGCGAGAAGAGGGCTAGTGTACCAGTTGTCGAGATAGAGAACGTGACCACGATGAAGGTAGTCTTGTATCATCGTCTTTACCACTGCTCCAGAAAGTCCTATACTTCGATCTTCTATTATGTCTGTCTGTGCACCGGTGTACAAGACTATGTCTTGCACGTATCCAGTCCTACAGTCACACATAACAAAGATCTTGAACCCAAAACGGTGCCTTTTGCTGGGTATATACTGTCTGAATGAAATATTGCCTCTCCACAACACGAGACTCTCGTCTATGACGAGATCTCTATAGGGATAGAATGAGGATCAAAAGGTTTGCCTGAGGTGATCAAAGACCAGCCTAATTCGCCTCATTTTGTCCGTGTTGTTTGCATTTGCAGGGTCATTAGCATCATAAAAATGGAGGCGACTTATAATTTGTTGAAACCGATTACGGCTCATCACTTGACCAAATATGGGGGTAAACATAACAGGGTCCCTAGTCCAGTAAGCAGGAATTCTATTTTTTTCTTATTATACCCATCAAAAGGACAAGGGCAAAAAATAAGAACATTTCTGGAATGGAGACAGGGTAATCATAAATCATTGAATGCCTACTCCTTGTTCCCAATCTTTCACTTTCTAGCCGCTGGCCGCTTGCAAACAGGTTTGTTTGAAGCACGATCTGATCAACGAAGGCCTCACTGAAAAACAGGTGGAAAAAATCCAACCTGCTTGAATTACAGTGAATACCTGGTGCAATGCAGCCAGATCGCCCCTGCTCAGTGAAGGGGTGAATGAGGGGAGAAAAATCACTCCCATCCTCCCAATCCCACGACACAAATCCCTCGTCCCCATCACCGCCTTCGTCTGGGTGGGGAGGAGATCCTGGTTGGGGAGGTTGGGGAGAAGGAGTACGGAGGGCTTCCCCACTGTCACTCCTCTTCCCTCTGCCTTTACCCTTTCCCTTTCCCTTACCCTTACGGCCTTGAGGAACATTAGGGGGCTGTGGGGATGAAATAGTTTGATATTGGGGAGCAGAAGACGTGCTGGGGAGTGGTTCCTCCCCACCTTCCCCCTCCATTACCACACCACGTGCTCTCTCACGCAACCTTGCTCGACCACGTGTTAGGGGATATTGGGGAGCATAAGACGTGCTTTGGAGTGGTTCCTCCCCACCTTCCCCCTCCCTCACAACCCCACGTGATAAGGAACGCACCCGCACTGGCCCACGTGATCCACTCTGCCGCCTCACACTGCGTAGGGAGAGCAATGACTCACCCACCTCACTCTCACTTTCCCTAATCCCAGGAATGTCCATTTCACTCCCCACTCCCTCCACTTCACTTCCTACCGCCCCAAACAGAATGCTAGGCCCATACCTGCTTAGACGACGTAGTGTGCGCTCTGGGCCACGATGCGTAATCACCTCCCGCCCATACCACATGGCAGCACGTCCCACGTCTCCGTCCTCGTCCTCGTCCTCGTCCTCGACCTCGAATTCGGCTTCCAAGGCACGCTGGGGATAGGGATATGACATACCACGTGCCTTCTTTGCCTCCTGCCCCTCTCTAGCAGCACGGTAAGTCACGTACTGCCGCTTCCTTGGTGACGGAACTTCCTCGTCACTGCTGGTGGTTTCTTCCTCCTCTGGCTGCACATAATCTTTGTCCATCTCCTCGTCATCCAGTGGGGAATCACTGTCGCTGGTAAAGGTGTCCAGGGCGACTTGAATTTCGCTCTCTGAGAGACCTCTCTTAGCCATGTCTGAGCAGGACCGTGGCTACCAGGTGAGTGGACGAATGGCGGGCTAGCGCGGGTCGCGCGGGGTCGCCGAGTGTCCCCGCCTGGTGGCAGGTAGGGGAAGGTCAGGCGAGGGTACGTACCGCAAATCAAGCGCGAAATTTGAAAATTGTCGAAATTATGCACATTGCAATTGCACGACGTACTGGTACGTCGCCGGGACTGGCAAATGCAAATCGTGGTGACATACCCATACGTCGTCGGGACGGGGCGGGTTAAACAAATTGAAATCCATGAAGATCTATGCATACAATGTAAGAAGCCTTGCAGAAGATTACAAACTTGATAACCTAATGACTGAACTGGAAAACATTAGTTGGGATATTGTAGGTTTGAGTGAGATCCACAGAAAAGAAGAAAAAGTAATTCAGCTCGAAGACAGCAACCACCTATTTTACTACAGAGGAAGGGAAAATGAAAGAGTTAGTGGTGTAGGATTTCTAATTAACAGAAATCTTGCAGACAGCATTGTTAAATTCAGCAGTGTATCTGACAGAGCAGCATTTGTTGTCATTAGACTGTGCATAAAATATACCCTGAAAGTAAAACAAGTATGTGCAACATCTTCTCAAAGCCCAGATGAAGAAATAGAAACGTTCTATAATGACATCTCCCAGATTATGGAAGAAGAAAAGACAACATACACTATACTCATGGGAGACTTCAATGCGAAAGTTGGGAAGTCGAAAACTAGAGAACTATGTATGGGACAATTTGGAGTGGGAGAAAGGAATGAAAGAGGAGAAATGCTGGTAAATTTTGCTGAAATGTTTAACGTGAGAATAATGAACACATTCTTCCACAAAAGAACAGGGAGAAAGTGGACCTGGAGAAGCTCAAATGGAGAAACAAAGAATGAAATCGACTCCATTATAGCAGATAAGAATAACACGATCACAAATGTCACAGTTATCAACAAAGTAAATATAGGAAGTGATCATAGAATGTTGGATTGCACAGCCAGATTCAGTTTCAGAAGTGAAAGAAAGAAGATGATTGACCCCTTAACCACGGGGCATCACTTTTGTGACGCTCGGGAGCAAGAGATCATACCGCAGGGCATCACATTTGTGATTCTGTGTTATTTTGAATTCACATCTATCAGTACTACTAGTGTCCAGCTATACTCAGTTCTGCTAATGTCACCTGTACTCCCATCCACTATTGACAATTTAGCCATTTTTCTCCTGTCCTTGGCTCCCCCCCTCCTTACCTCCCCTCCATTACCCTCTCCTCCCATCTGACCAGCTGCCCTGCACTACACAAATGCTGGACGGATTTTTCCACTCATTTTATCCATTGAAATGTGCCCTTTGCCCTATTCTTATACAAAATAATATATAAAAGAAAGAGAAAAGGTAATTGATACTGCCATACATCTGGAATGGGCTGATTATCACCTGGCAATGCCTCATGTGCGCTCGTTCATTAATTTTCCTGTTTATTTCCCCTTGAAATATGACGTATGACCTGTTCTCATAATAAAAATATATATAAGAAAGGAAGGGAGAAGCCTAAGTGATATTTACATTCACCTGGAAATCTAGCTATGTCTAAATTTCCTGCCAATCACTTCATAGCGTATATATCAACAGCTGTCACCACGCTGACATTGGCAGCCCTTCACTGCCCCTAGGCAACAGCATTCAGTTTACTGTCGTCTTTCAAGGTGAAACCACGTCGGATTCTTCGCGCCTGTCCAATTCCGCTGCTTTTTAGCCCCATCCAAAGGGCCTTGTGACCTCTACCCCTACTAAACCTCGTGTGGAAAGGGGTAAAGGGCTAAGTGACTGCTGTGGAACGTGAACTGGCTAATTTATCAATGATAATGATGGACAGTGACTACGATCTTTCTGGTGACACTAAAACTGTGCAAGTGGAAATGTAAATAATGTGTAAATAATGTGTAAACAACAAGAGAAAGCAATGAATGTAAATATAACTGAACAGTGGAAAATAGTTTTATAAGTTACTGCAAGTGACAGTGCATAACATAGTGTAAATAAAATAAAAATATAAATAATGTAAATAAAACAGAGAATGTAAATACTGTAGAAATGTAAATAAGTAGTAATATAAGAATATGAGTATATATACTAGGAGTAATGAGAGTGAAAGTTTCACTCTAGCATGTATGACTGGGAGTTATGAAAGTGAAAGTCACAGATTCATTCTCCACGCTAGTATACAGGACGAGAAAGTGAATGCTACATATTTTACTGAAAGTAAAATTGAATGCCTATAGTGACAATAAACTACTATTACTGAAGGAAACTTATGGATAAAGACTGCAGATATATATAACTGTTATAAAGGAATATACAGTGTGAGTATTTTTATGAATAATAAATGACAGAATACCAGCGGGGAACGAGCGCAAGTGGGAAGCTCGTACGAGCTCGTAAGTTTCATTGCTTTTACATTTTTTTTTTTTTTTTTTTTTTGGTGTATGGAATCCAAACTATTTAAAAATCATAGAATAGTGTTTCTAGTGATAATATGAGGCTGTGGTAATCATATTACGGGGTGTCTGGAAGTGTAAAGTGGAGACTTCGTTACCCAAATTCAGAAGTTTCCATAAGTCCTACGGTACTCGAAGAAGGCTCAACAAACATCCCAGGAGAAAGCTGAAGGTATATGCCATAAGCAAATGTAATTATAATACTCTAGGACTAATAACTGATTTTTGGCAAATATTTTTACAAAGTCTGTCGGAGTGCGAATATCCTCGTGGGACAGGCAAGGAGCGCCAAAACAACCCCGCGGTTTAGGAGTTAAAGATAAAAGGCTATGTCCAACAAGAGTAAACGAAAACAAAGCAGCCTTTCAGTTGGAAATAAGGAACAGATTTCAGGCTCTAAGTAATGCTGAATGTGACATTCATGAGCTGAATGACAGACTAACAAAAGTGCTTAGAGAATCAGCGGAGGTAGAAGAAATACCTAATATAACCAAAGTCAAGAAATATTCGGAAAAGACACTCGAGCTTATGAAGAAATGAAAGGAAAGGAAAGTAAAAACAAAGAAAGACGAAATAGAACAAGCGGGATTAAATAAGCTTTTAAACAAAAGACAAGAGAAGAAAAAAGAAAGAGAAACATGGATCAGATCAAAGAAATCATCAAAAATGGAAAAAGTCTGAAACAGGTCCGAAATAAAATGGCTTTAGGAATGCAACAAATGACATCACTGAAAGAAAAAAACTGTGAAATAATTAAATGCAGAGATTAGATGGTGAAGAGAGTTGAAGAACTTTACAAAGAACTGTATGCATCAAAGACAGTAGTACCAATAGCTAACTTTTCAGTTGACACAAGTGAATTATCTGAGGTAACACCAGACAAATTGAATATTTGTCTTAAAAATATGAAAAGAGGGAAGGCTCCGGGAGAAGACGGAATAGTAACAGATTTACTGTTGGATGCAGGAGTAGAAGTACAAAATAGGCTTGCTCACTTATTTACCCACTGTATAAAACAGAAGAAAATTCCGCAAACATGGTGTAATGCAATAGTTATTTTACAAAAAAAGGTGACTCAAAAGATCTTAGTAACTACCGACCCGTTAGCTTATTATCAGTCATTTACAAACTCTTCAATAAAGTCCTTACGAACAGAATAACAACAGTTTTGGAGGAAAACCGACCTCGTGAACAGGCTGGATTCCGAAACGGGTATTCGACCACTGACCATCTACACACAATGAATCAGCTAACTGAGAAAATTATAGAATATAATAAACTACTGTGCTTAAGTTTTGTTGATTACGAAAAGGCTTTTGATTCAGTGGAGCACATAGCAATTATAAAATCACTGCGAGAACTAGGAGTGAATGAGAACATTGTAAAACTGCTCGAAAACATATACAAAGAGGGAACTGCTACAGTTAAATTACACAAAGACTCGGAAAAAATTAAAATTGAGAAGGGCGTGCGTCAGGGAGATACAATTTCACCAAAATTATTTACAGCATGCCTAGGAAGTATTTTCAGAAAGCTAGAAAGGGAAAACAAAGGAGTGAACATAGATGGAGAAAAGCTAAACCATTTTAGATTTGCAGATGACACTTTTACTTGATAACCTAAATGATGGGGAAAGGAACAATATGATATTTAAGGTGGGAAATCATATGAAGAGGGATAATCGGGATATTATAGGTGAGCTGTGTGTGAAGAATGATGAAGGAAGGGTAGTGGTGAACAGTGAGGATATTAAAGATGCATGGAGAGAGTATCATATCCGGTTCTTGAATGAGGAGTTTCCCGGGACAGGGAAGGTTTGGAGCCAGCAAATCTAGTGTTTGGCCCTTGGCCTTTGATTGATGCTGCTACGGTGAGTGAGGCAATAGGCAGGATGAAGGTGGGGAAGGCAGCAGGTGTGTCTGGGTTGACTGCCGAAATGTTGAAAGCCTCAAGAGATATAGGGGTGAGGTAAGTCACTGACCTGATAAATATGATTATTTATGAGTGTGTTGTCCCAGATGATTGGCTGAAAAGTGTAAAAGGGAAGGGTGATGCCCTGGAAAGAGGAAATTATAGGGGTGTGAAGCTTTTAGATCAGATAAGGAAGGTAATGGAGAGAGTTTTAGAAGCTATGATTAGAGAAAGAGTGATCATAAATGAGATGCAATTTGGGTTTATGCCAGGTAGGGGGACTACTGATGCCATATTCATTGTTCGACAGCTTCAGAAAAAAAAATATTGGTAAGAAAAAAGATCTGTATCTTGTTTTTGTTGATTTGGAAAAGGCCTTTGACAGAGTCCCTAGAGAGGTGGTGAAGTGGGCAATGAGAAAGCTTGGCTTGGAGGAGTGGGTGGTTAGGGTGGTTATGGCTATGTATGTGGGTGCTCGCACTCAGGTAAGAGTGAATGGAGATTTGATTGATGAGTTTTCCGTGAACGCTGGTGTGCATCAGAGGTCAGTTTTGAGTCCCATGTTGTTTATCATGTACTTGAAGCCCTCTCACGTGACTTCAGAAACGGACTCCCGTGGGAGATGTTGTATGCTGATGACTTTGTGTTGATTGCGGAGAACGAAAGGGAGGCGGAGGAAAGGTTCGGGAAGTGGAGAGATGGAATGGGGCACAAGGGCTTAAGGGTAAATGCAGATAAAACAAAAGTAATGATATCTAGCGTTGGTGGCGGTACTGTCAAAGACGCAAAGACGAGGGAGAGTGGCCATGTGCAGTTTGCCACAAGGGCGTGGGAAGTAAGTCCATCTTGTGCGGTGTTTGTGATAAATGGATGCACAAGAGATGTTGTGGTATCAGAGGTAGACTGCGAGATAATGCTGATTTTATGTGTGTGGCATGTAGGAGACAGCAGATGGAGATTGTCAGACATAAAAGGATTGAACTTGCTGGTGAATCTCCTGAGTGTGTGGAAGGGTTTTGTTATTTGGGAGACATGTTGTGTGCTGGAGGTGGGGCTGGAGCTAGCTCTGTGGCTAGGGTGAGAAGTGGTTGGAAGAAGTTCATGGAGCTCTTGCCTCTCCTGACATTGAGAGTACTCTTCCTACTTGCTAAGGAGTCTTTGTATGCAGCATGTGTTAGGAGTGTAATGCTTGTATGGTAATGAGATCTGGGCAGTAAAGGAGGAGGATATTCGCAGGCTCAGACGTACAGAAATGACAATGATTAGGTGGATGTGTAGTGTGTCCCTGCGTCCAAGGTCTGGGGGGCTGGGTTTACGATGGGAGAGTTGAGAGGTAGGATGGAACTGGAGTGTATTGTTGTTGTGATGAGGAGAGGTAGATTGAGATGGTTTGGGCATGTGGAGAGGATGGGGGCTGATAATTGGGTGAGGAATGTGAGAAGTGTTAATATTGAGGATGGGGTTATGAGGGGTAGACCAAGAAAGACATGGGACGAGGTCATTAAGTGTGACCTCAGGGTAATGGTACTGAACAGGGAGACTGCAATAGATCGTGCAGCATGGAAAGCCGCCATTAGGTGACCAAGACCGACGCATGCATGTTGGATGCTTAAAAAACGAAACGAAACGATATATATATATATATATATATATATATATATATATATATATATATATATATATATATATATATATATATGCAGAGACTTTACTTCACCGTGAAGATATGTATGCAAACTAACCACATACGAAACTACTCACTGTTGCTCCTTTCACTTCTCCTGTGGTTAGTTTGCATATATATATATATATATATATATATATATATATATATATATATATATATATATATATATATAAGAAAAAGGCTGACGCTTCTTACTTCTCCAAAATCATATCCCAAAGTCTCATCAAGAGGTACATTAGTGAAGGAAGATTCTGCTGCATATCTAGTTTACATATAATTCTTCGGTAATTTTTGTGCTGGAATGTCTTCCACAAAACTAATAGAACTCGAAACATTAAACACATTAGTCATGAGTGGTGTCACCAGAGGCTGTAGAATTTTAGCCAAGTTATACCCCGGTGTCTGAATATTGGTCTAAGAGAAATTCCACTCTTGTGCACCTAGGGTAAACCATACATAAATCCTGGGACTGAAACTGACGCATACATATCATTAAAGATCTCATCTAATCGAATCTTTGATAGCCCTAAGCATTCTGTTCAACCTGTCCTGAAGTATCACAGTGTTGTAGTATTAAATATGTCACCTTTAAATGACAAAACTAAAATTAAAGAAATTAATAATTAATAATGTATAATAAAAAATAATAACGCAGGATGTACCAAAACCACAAATATGGATCACTTACATTAAAAAAAAAAATAAATAAATAAATTACTTCCAATCAAATAGTATATGAAAATGGCAGGTGACCAGTTCATTGCTGCAGCTCAAGGCCCGCCCAACTCTTGTAACTTTATGTTGCATCACATCCGTCCACAAAGACCAAGAAGTGAACAACTGCCCAACATTACACATAGTATCTCAGCAAAATCTCCTTCCTCCTCAGCTCAACAACACATTTCACAAACACATACAGTTGCACATAGACACCACAGCCATCCAAAACCTTCAGCTAAACAACATCCTTCAAGATCCACCAACAGACATACAGTACATCCTCCAGAAGCTTCCATACCCAGAGAGAAACAAGTACCCTAGCCAGACTGCAATGCGGCCATCACCCTTCACTGCTACAATACCAACACAAATACAGTTCAAAAACAATCCACCCTTTGTTAACACTGAATGAATCCCCCCACACCACACTACATCACACTTACTTATTATCAAATCAAAGACAGTCCTTGAAAATAACCTCAACAAAAGACCTCTGGGAGCTGCCAGTCAATGTCATCGATTTCCTGTGGTGCCCTGGGTAAAATAAAAGAGCCTGGACTTGCAACAACAGCAACAACAACAACATTGCTACCTTCTGTGCGGATAGAAGTTATGCTGAACATATGACGAATCCTAAATCTATATATTAATGCTGCTTCAACCTGTATGCTTGAGGATAAACTTAATCATATATAACGTCAGTGCATGAAATTCTTGCTCTCTGTAATGGCTTTGGAGCGGATGTGGGTGTAAATGACAGGCGCTGGTGTTCACGGCTGAATTTCGTTTGTTGTTCTAGGCCTTAATCGGAACTCTGTGTGTATATGAGTGTGTGTGTGTGTGTGTGTGTGTGTGTGTGTGTGTGTGTGTGTGTGTGTGTGTGTGGGTGAGAGAGAGAGAGAGAGAGAGAGAGAGAGAGAGAGCGGTATAGATTTGGGTCAATGGTCACACTCTGACAGGGAATCTAATCTGTTGGATGTTAGACCTGGGAATTTTTCCACAATCTGCTCAGGTCGTCCTGTGATTGGAACACAAAATTTGAAGTCCGATTCTGATCTGGAGCAGCAGCCGAAATTCAGCCGCGAATACCCATGGCACTCTCTCCTTACACACATCAGACCAAAGCCACTCTATTCAGCACTTACGTTATGAATGATTTACATGATTAATTCAACTTCCATATACACAGGCTATAGCAACAATTTACAGTTAGATATTGACGCCGTCTTTTTATGACCATTTAACCAGAGTTGTACTAACTCAGTAAACGCACGGCATAAACATATAAATTGGTACCAAATCGACTTCCGTCAAACTACCCCGTTCAATACCTAACGTAATTGTCTATTTGCAGCAAAAATAAATCACAAAAATGTCATATCACCCAAGAGACTAACCTCTTCAGAACCCTGACACCTTCTTAGCGACAACGGAGGCATATCCATTGTGATCGATTCTGTTGCAAATGTTTTATATGTGCATGTGAGGTGTCTATGTTAACAAATTATTCATCAATGCCTGATCTGTGCTGGATTTACGTTGACACATACACTGCGAGTGGGTCTAGGAAGAGGTTACTGAATTTGATGCCGATTATTAAAAAATCACAGGTCATGGGTCAAGGTCACAGTTTAGGATGCGAGATTATCTCATGTCTGATCCAACTTGTAAAAAACAAAAAAAGCAGGTAGATTGTATGTTTCTAAGTGAAAAACTAATTTATGTTTTGTTCAAACGTATGAAAAATTAATTATCATACTGTACACTGGATAAAATTGGCGCGTGGCGTCGCTGTACTCCATGACAACCTCTCTGCTTAATTTTATTCCAGCTACAGTCATATTCACCTTAGCTCAAAGAAGATAGCTTTACATAAAGTATCTATAACCAATCTCTTTTAACCTCTTATGCACAATGACGTCATTTTTACGCGATTTTTTTCTATGTTTAACAGAGCTCAAAGATTTGGAGAGATCTGAGCCTCGTAGGGAAATCCTCTCGTAAAGAAAGGCTTAGAGAATCACCTTTTTATTTTTTAGCTCTACATTACCTTGTTCTTATTTCCAACACTACAGTACGATTTTGTTTGTGATTTATTCTTCCTGAAACTAGACGACTTTATTTAAAGGCAAACAAATAGATCTGGAGGAAGGACGAATGCAATCTCAAATACATCATTGTAGCCTACCAGAGGGGTTAAGATATTGATTATATTCATGGCAGTGGTGACCAAGGATGATACTGGTATTAAGACATTGATGATACGAGTATTCATGACAACGGTGTTGAGGATGATATTGGTGTAGAGTGCGAATAATAGCACTAGATTTTGTTAAGACTTCAAGTGGTGACATTGCGCTTTCACACACACACTCACACACACACACACACACACACACACACACACACACACACACAGTCTGTGTCAACCGCTTCACCCAGAGGAAGTCGTTTTTCTTTGGCTTTAGCAAGCTCCAGACATTTTTTTATATTGGTGACGATTCCCTTCATTAACCCCTCCATCACCTGGGGTTCTCCTGACCCAAACGAAAGCGCCCGGTAGCATGCTGGAAAATTATAATATAAAATACATCACTGTGCTGAAAATTTACAGACCAGTAATAATTACTTTCCCTCTCTGTCTGTCTGTCTGTCTGTCTGTCTGTCTGTCTCTGTCTCTGTCTGTCTGTCTGTCTGTCTCTCTCTCTCTCTCTCTCTCTCTCTCTCTCTCTCTCTCTCTCTCTCTCTCTCTCTCTCTCCTGCCCTTTCCACACACGTTCTGTCCTGCTTTGCTGTTCCATGCCCTGTGCCGCCCCTGCTCACTCTGACCTGGCTGCCCTGCCCTGTCCTGCTGATTCGGCCCTGCCTGCCCTGCCCTGCTATTCCGTGCCTTGCCCTGCAATGTCCTCGCCCACCTCATGCCTCTCTGACCTGACTTGTTCTGCCCTGCTTACTAGGCCTCGCCCTGCCCTGTCATGTCCTACCTACCTTACCCAACTCTGCCCACCCTTTCTTGGCCTACTTACCCTACACTTCCCTACCAAGCCTTACCGCATTACTTACCCTTCCCAATTCTGTCATGCTTTTCCCTGCCCTGCCATACCATACACGCTCTGCCTTGTCATGCACCTGGCATGCCTCCTTTGCTCTGCCCTGCACTGTCATCCTCTCTTTGACCTCCTCTGCCCTGCCGTACCTTGCTTTGCCACGCTCCAGGCCTGCCCTGCTATGCCGTGTCCTGCTTCGCCTCTGCACTCTTATATGTCATGGTTTACAGGGGGCCGGCGCAACGGTGAGATATGAAGGATGAAACAAGACCAACGGCCTGTCAGCGCTGTCGCAATGAATATAAACGTTGCCTTCTGCTGATTCTGAGGGAGGGCACGGAGTGGGATGTCGTAAGGAGTGGGAATGGAGTGGGGCGGTCTGAATTTCTATGGAGTGGAAATGGAAAGAGAAGAAGTGTCGTTTGGATGAAGTGAAGAAGGTAGGGGGAGGAGGAGGGAGAGTGTTGTCTGAATATGACCGATGGCTTAAAGTACCTAATTCTGGCAGCGCAGCACCAAAGATCATTACTGCAAATGAAGAGTGAAGGTTTGTCGTTTGAGAGAAGTCGAAATGGAGAAAGAAGGAGAATGTTTTCTGGAGGAAGTGAGAGTGGAAATTAAGAAGAGTGTCTTCTGGTGTGTTTGGGAATGGAGAGGAAGGGAGAGTGTCATCTAAAGGGAATGGGAGTGGAGAGGGAAGGAGAGTAATGAGGAGACGGAAGAAACAGGAATGGAAAGGGAGGAAGGGTGTCGTCTGAAGAGAGTGGGAATGGAGAGGGAGGAGTTATTGTTTAGAGAGAGTGGAACAGAAGAGATTGAAGAGGCAGTGCGAGCATAGTCTAGAGAGACTGAATATGGAGTGAGAGGGTGAGTTGCATCTGGAGTGTCCTCTAGAGGGAGTTGGAATGGGGAGGAAGGAGGTGTTATCTGGAGGTTGTGGGGATGGAGAGGTAAAAAGCCTGTCGTCTTGAGCTGCGAACAAAAAGAAAGGTCTGGCTATTTATCTATTGTGTGGTGTCGCATCCACCCACGAAAGAGCCTCAAGTTATCCCTGTTCAAGAACATCACTTTCTCCAACGACACACCACTCTCTCTCCAGTACTTTGTTTCCTTGTTTCACCACACTGTTTCGTCTCCAGCTCTTGTCATTGTACTTTGCTCTCTTTAAAGTCTCGTAAAGCTGACACTCCACTATCCTCGATGCTGGGCTGTAACAAGATATTATTACTAGAATATGGTCTAAGTCATGGAGTGCTATGGAAAGAATGTAAAACACTTGTTTTAAACCTGTCATGGAGTTATGGGACTTCAGGTGCAAAATGACGGGAATATCTGCCAATTCAGAATCAGGAACTATTTCAAATAATTCAACTGTCAACCCGAATTAAATAATACAATTCATACATAGTAACATTCAATAAAAACCCTAACCACACAGTAAAAAAGTCACATCACTCTGATCAATCCGGTCTCCCTCAAGAAAGCCATCAGTTTATCAGTTATAACAATATCCCATCACCCAGGATGGTGATAAGGGTGAAGGGGATGTCTACTGCACCACAGTAATATATAATTTAAGCACGTTCGTGAATAAATTCCCAATAGCGCAGGATGGTATGACTGACATAACACCCATCAATGATGTCACAGTGCGGTGGAAAATGTCTTTCAAAATATGGTTTTATGTGAGTTGAAATGGTGTACTTAAACCTTAATCGCGCCAACACTCTTCTTGGCGACTGGGACGGCTGGCAGTATCCCAGTCGCCCAGGTACGACTTGCAAATAGGAATCTTTGGTCTGGTCCACTGAGCTTGCCACAGAAGATTAATTGTGTTCTTCCCAAGGGAGCAACTCGACAGTAGATCACAAGGAACGTCTCAAGTCTCCTCGAGTTCACAAGTAAGTCAGCCTGCTCATTGCCGGAGATACGACAATGACCAGGCATCCAAACCAGCGTGAGGGACTTGTCGCATGAATGCAGTTTATTAACAATGCGGCCCTAGATCTCATTAGAATCCGTAGAGCAAGAAGCAATTGCCTGAAGTGCTGATTTTGAATCTGAACATATGCCAAGTGAGTCGTGCCTAGAGTTTAAAGCATCGTCTATGGCTTTGTCAATCAGAAAAAATTTGGAGGTAGACACTGATGTATGAGTTGGCAACTGAAACTGTGGGCACATTCAGTCGACCACAAACACTAGTACTCACAGATTCACTCAACTTGGAGCCATTGGTGTACAACTGGTGGGACCCCAGGTGACTAATGATGATGTTACAAAACAAGTAGCGGACCTTTGCCTCTGGCACCTCGGTCTTTGGTGCTTGGAGGCATGATACATCAACTCTAAAGTTAGGTGGCTCCCAAGGCGCTATATTTTTAAACACGAACTTGTCACAGTCAATGAGGTCCACACCATGCTCAGCTCCTGAGTCAGTAAGTGGTGGCAAACAGCAGGCGGTTGATGAACTTCCAGCATAAGATGGTGGTATTGACACGGGGGGGTACAGAGCATATTGCCAATATTACTTTTTGTAAATGTTCATAGTCCATAGGACAAGGCCAGGTGGCTGCGGCAAAGATGGAGGAGAGGTACATTTGCCTCCACTTCCATACGAACTACACATGTAGACCTGATGGCTTCAAGACACATTTGCAAATATTTATTCTGTAAAATATCCAGCCTCCTGAATGTGGTATTGGATGCCGACCCATACACATGTGAGCCATAGCCTAGCCTGGATCTAATAAAGGACATATGCATCATTAATAAATATTTTCTGTTGGCACCCCAAGTAGTACCCACTGCATGAGGACATTAATGGTTTAACACAATGAGCAATCAAATTATTAAAATGAAATTTCAATTTCAATCTATATTCAAAGTGGAGGCCCAAAAACTTGTCAGAATTTTGAAAAGGTACTGGCTGATTATCCTAAGTCAAACACAAATTGGGAGCATTACAAGTAGTGAAAACTACAGGGGCACACATAGGGGCGGGAAACTTAAATCCCCACAGCAAGGCCCATTTGAATCAAGGGCTACTTGAATCCACCCAGCTGAAAATTGTGCATTACGGGAAGAGTGACATACTGCACAATCATCAGCATAGTGAGTATTGAAGATTCCTAGGGATGGGAGCTGATGACAGAATATCGTTGATCATAACACTAAATAAAGTGGGACTAAACACACTTCCCTGAGACACCAAGTTTTCTTGGATAAATACATCCAATGTTGCATTACGGTCCAATATGACAGAGATAGTTCTGTCGCTTAAGAAATTTGAAATAAAAATAAGATAAATTCCTCATGGAGCATTCCTTCAACTTGTGGGTATGTTACAATTTTTTTTCACGCTGACCCGACGTCATACCAGTACGTTCTGCAATTGCAACGTCTGTCATTTGCACATTTTTCAAGTTTTGTGGGTGATTTTTGGTAGGCATATGCAGGAGACCTTCATCTACCCACTGCCACTCCCCATCCCCGCGTGACCTTCACATGACATTGTCTTGGCAACTCACCTGTTAGCAGTGACCTGGCCAGTAAAGACATGTTGCGCTGCGGTCTCTCCGACGACGAAATTCAAGCTGCCCTTGATGCCTTCACAGGGGAGAGTGATTCCCCAATCGATGACGATGTGGAAGACAAAGATTACCTGGCACCAGAGGAAGAAACAAGTGGAAGTGATGAGGAGGTAACGTCGTCAAGGAAGGTGCAGTATGTTGATGTGTTCTCTGAGTGAAACAACTCTTATGTCGCCTATATTATTGTTTAAAAACCAATATATTCTTCTTCTACATATAAATTCATACCAAATGAACAAAAAAACTACCTATTCTGAGTGGTCTGCAATAGATACCCCTGCCATAGAAAACGTGACAGCAGCAGTGTGGCTTAAGAGAAGATGGTACCAGGTGTTCAGAGGAACACCTGAATAACACACTTATAAGCTCAGGTGAACACTTTTTTTTGGTATTTTCCGATGTTTCTCATAAAAAGCGGAGATTTTAGCCCCCCAAATTTTTTTTGAAAATATGCCTGGATTGGGGGGGGGGGTCATTGGTGAAAAATCGGCCGGGAGGCAGCGGGTTAAACCATAAACATAGAGCTTCATTAGTATATTGTGTTGCCATGTCACGTCATAGGTTTTTTGGATGTCCAAGAACACCCCTATCATGAACTCTTTATTTGCAAATGCTTCTGAAATACAATGCTCCAAATTCATTATATGATCTAGTAAACTTCCATATATACAGAAACCACAGTGTCAATCATTTAACAGATTGTTTGACTCTAAATAAAAAAAGAAGCTTATTATTAACTATTCATTCCATGACCTAATATAGTTAAGAAGTCAGCACAATAGGTCGAAATGAAGTGGAATTAATAAGATGACCCGCCCCTTTGGGTACTGGTCTGACATGTGCAAAGTGCCATAAGTTTGGGAATGTTCAGGACGCTCAAAGTTCAATTTACATTGCTAACAGCGCAATCAGGTTGTCCTGATGAAGATGCTGGATCATACCATATGTGATAGTTTCTGGTCCAGGACTGGTGTCATTGCAGGATTTAAGGGCAAGGAGCAGTTCATCTATCGTAAAATCTTGGTTATCTACATCTACTGGGGCAAAGTCTAACATTTGTAACTCAGCTGTGAGGTTATTGGTATTGAAAATGCTGGACGGAATTGACTGAGCTACTTACATGATAAAACCCTTGGCTAGGACGTTAGCTTGATCCAGAGGATCTTCATAGATGTTAGTGTCCACCTGCATTGTGGTAAATGGGCTGGAAGGGCTTTTATTATTTAACATTTTAATGGTGGACCAGACTTTACTTAATGGTGTAAAACGATTCACCGTGGACACAAAAGACTACCAGGAGTCACATTTAGCCCTTCAAATAATTATCCTTGCCTTAGCCTGTGCTTGTTTGTATGCACTGAAATTTTCCTCATTAGGCTGACTATCAAAAATCCTGTATCACCTATTGCGTTTCCTTAACCCCTAAACCACAGGGTTGTTTTTGCTTGACTTGCATGTCTCCCAAGCATATTTGCTCTCCGACAGACTCTCTGAAAATATTTGTCAAAAATCAGTTATTAGTCCTAGAATATTAAAATTAAATATGCTTATGGCACATACCTTCAGCTTTCTCCTGGGATGTTTATTGAGCCTTCGTCAAGTACCGTAGGACTTGTGGAGATCTCTGAAGTTGGGTAACGAAGTCTCCACTTTACACTTCCCGACAACCCGTAATATGATTACCATAGCCTGATATTATCACTAGAAATACTATTCTATGATTCTCAAATAGTTTGGAATCCATACTCAAAAAAAAAAAAACACTGTGAAAGCAATGAAAATTACTAGCGCGTATGACCTTCCCACTTGCGATCGTTCCCCGCTGGTATTCTGTCATTTATTATTCATAAAAACACTCACACTTTATATTTCTATTACTATTTAACACTTATATATATCTACAGTCTTTATCCATAAGTTTCCTTCAGTAATAGTAGTTTATTGTCACTGTAGGCATTCAATTTCTCTTTCAGTAAAATACGTAGCATTCACTTTCTCGTCCTGTATACTAGCGTTGAGAGTGAATCTGTCACTCTCACTTTCATAACTCATAGTATTCATACATGCTACAGTGAAACTTTCACTTTCATTACTCCTAGTATATATACTCGTATTCTTATATTACTACTCATTTACATTTGTATTTACATTCTCTATTGTATTTACATTATTTACATTTACATTTTATTTACACTGTGTTGAGCACTGTCATTTTCAGTAACTTATAAAACTATTTTCTGCTGTTCACTTATATTTACATTCATTGCTTTAACTTGCTGTTTACACATTATTTACATTTCCAATTGCACTGTTTTACTCACCAGAAAGATTGTAGTCACTGTCAATCATTTTCATTGGCAAATTAGCCAGTTCACATTCCACAGCAGTCACTTAGCCCTTTACCCCTTTCCACACGAGGTTTAGTAGGGGGTAGAGGTCACAGGGCCCTTTGCATGGGGCTAAAAAGCGGCGGAATTGGACAGGCGTGAATCCGACATGCTTTCACCTTGAAAGACGACAGTAAACTGAATACAGTGTGGTGGCCTGCCTAGGGGGAGTGCAATGCTGCCAATGTCAGCGTGGTGACAGCTGTTAATATATACGCTATGAAATGATTGGCAGGAAATCTAGACAATACATAATAAATTAGGTAGTTCCAGGTGAATGTAAATATCACTTAGGCTTCTCCCTTCCTTTCTTATATATTTTTTTATTACAAGAATACATTATACGGCATATTTCAAGGGGAAATAAACAGTGAAAAGTAGTGAACGAGTGCACGTGAGGTGTTGTCAGGTGATAATTAGCCAATTCCAGGTGTATGGCACTATCACTTACCTTATTTCTTTTTTGTATATATTATTTGGTATAAGAATAGGGCATAGGTCTTATTTCAATGGATGAAATCAGTGGAAAATTCCAGGGAAGATTTACTTAGCATAGCACGGCCGGGCAGGCGAGAGGAGAGGGTAATGGAGGGGAGGTAGGGAGGGGAGTCAAGAATGGGGAGAAATGGCTAAATTGTCAACAATGGATAGGAGTACAGATGAGATTAGGAGTGCTGACTAGTGTTGGACATTGGCAGTACTGATAGATGATACAAGCCACCACTTGAAAGGCCGGACAAATTCAAAATAACACAGAATCACAAAAGTGACGCCCCGCGGTATGACCTCTTGCTCCCAAGCGTCACGAAAGTGACACCCCGCGGTTAAGGGGTTAATGCTTGTTAGCAATCCGGCGTCCACCAGTGTGCTGTATGCTTCCCATGAACCATGGAAGTGTATGGGAATAGCAGCCTCAGCTGCATGTAATATGAAATTGGTTAAATTTTTGACTTTTACATCTATGGTTTCCCCAGATACATCTAAGTCAGCGAACCTTGCATAGGATCCCCAATCTGTTTTCTTATAGTTAAATTTTGGAGGTGGAGGGTCCAAAATAATGCCGTGTGTATAAGAAAGGCATATGGGTAAATGATTACTTCCTAAAGAGTCGTCATAAGTGTCCCATGAGAAATCTTGATGTATACCTGGGGAGGCCAGAGATAAGTCATTGGCCGAAAAATTACCAATACAATCATCTACGCGAGTGCTCTACCATTGTTCAGAAGACCGAGGTTGGACTGTAGTATTAGGTTGGCTACTTGCTCCCCACGACCATCAATCCTCAAGCTACCTTGTTGATAGTGATGGGAGTTAAAGTCCCCCATCACTAACTTATTTCCATGAAGATGTTCAAATAGTGAATTCAGGGCATCACTATCAATGGGGCCATGTGGTGGACAGTAGAGAGAGCAAATTGACAGATACATGTTATTAAATTTTACTCTGTATGCGATAGATTCCAGAGCAGAATTTAGAACCACTTCCGTTTGTGAGTGTGATTTTTTTTGTGTGTACATGGCAACTCCATGACCATCATTATCTTCTATACGAGTTGTAGTGTTTGAACTGTGGAGGATCAGGGTGATCCAACAAGCGCATCTCCTGTAAATAAATAATGCTTGGCCTGTGTATTGATAGCAGGTTTGTTATATTGTATAATTTATTGCCAAGAGTCCTACAGTTCCACTGTAATACAATGAATTCAGTGGTTTAAGATTTATGCTGGGGGCCAATATGCTTAGTCTTCTTAAGTCACCCACCAACAGGCAAGCAACTACCAGGGAACCTATCCCGGTGCTTGCCTACGGAAACTTCCATTTTATCATCAGTGACAAGGCTCTCAGACTCCCCGGAGGAAGTGCTTACCCTTCTCTCCCTCACTGGACCAGAAGCAGGACGAACATGAGGACGTGACTGTTTCGTGAGGGTAGTCATATTGCTCTTACTAGACTTGTCAGATTTTGGTTTAGGCCTTGCTAACTGCAAGGTAGCAGCAGCCTGAGAATAAGAAGTTGCAACAGGGATGTCAGTCAGAGAAATGGAGGGGACAGGAGGCTGAGATGGAGAGGTAGAGTGAGTGGCATGAGGAACAGGAGCAGGGTCAGTCTGTTTCAACAGAGCCCATCACAGGACGGGGCATTACAACCGAAACATAGATGTTTGATGAGGGAGTTGCATGCAACGCCTTCACCTTCTTCTTAGCTAAATATTAGGAAATGTCCTCAGTTGCCTTCACCGTACAGACCTCTTTTTCTGTCTTCAACTTGGGACAATCCTAGAGGAAGTGGAGTGTACGCTGTTGCATGAAAGCTGCATACTGTCTCAGATGTGCAATGGTCAGCATCATGACCTTGGCTCGAACCCTTGCCACACACTAGCTGGGAAGCCCAACAAGCCTTGTCATTATGCCCTTACAGTTGGCATTTCAAGCAACCTGAAGGGTTAGGGATATACTTCTGTACATGAACAATTTCATAATCAATTCTGACATTACCAGGAAGAGACACTTTACCAAAGTCAAAATGATGGTTGCAGTCTTTGTCCTGATGCCTTCAGAAAATCTAGCATCAATGACATCTTGCTGAGCGAGTTCCTGTATGACCTCATCCTCACTCCTCACCATGAGATCCCTGCGAGTAATAACACCCTTGAAGGAATTCGAGGAAACCAGAATCATGGCCTCAACTTTTTAGCAATGAAACTTGCTTAGCTTTAACAAGTCCTTTACCTGTGAGGAAATAAGAGTCTTTAAGAGGAGGTCTCCCTTTGCAAGTTTTATTTATGTGTTCCACCTCACCAGCACAATCACCTTCTTAAGAATGGAAGGATTGAGGCTAGCCAGTGTAGTGGAAACAACCACATGAAGCATGACAAATGATGCATAATGTACATGGATGCCGAGGGGTGGACGAGTTTGGGGTCGATCAGTTTGGGAGGGGTCAGTCTGTGAGGCAGTCTGGGCCCTGTCCAGACCACCTCCCCCCCTGAAGGGGGGTGGAGGCGACATGGGCGTCTGACATAGTAACCACCTCCCCCTCTCAGGGGAAGTGGGAAGAAAAAGGCAAGCAAGAGACATAATACCAGGGGTACAAAAACCTATAAATGAAACTACCCTCTCAAACTACTCTCGGGAGGCAGCATTTGTGTCAGTTCACACCCCAGAGCGATCAGTGAAGGGGGACTCTCCACAGGCAAGTACGCAAAGGTAATCTCAGTATAAAGGTACAGACGCCTACTGTACCAAGCTATGAGAATGGGGAGGAAAATTGGAACCTAGCTAGTCCATCAGTCACAAGAAGGGTGAAAAAAGAAGAAGAAAAAAAAAAAGCTAATGGAGGTGGGGCAGTTCCACAAATCGAGAAGAGAGTTCAGCTTACATGTCTGCTTTCTCAACGACAATTTATCAACGTCTTAGGGAGAAGTTACAGAGGGACTGGGTAGTGGGGGGTGACAAAGACAAAAGGATATCGAGAGAAGAAACCCGGGTTAAGGAGTGAGATGGGTACGGTGACAGTCCCTACATGGCACTGCTCAGTAATTAGGTAGTAACAGTTCATGACCTTGTTCCGAGTTGCATTATAACTCTCTCTATATATATTAGACTAAAATATATATATATATATATATATATATATATATATATATATATATATATATATATAATCATTTAATTATTAATGCGAGGAAAAAGGAACCAAAGACCATGAGCCCGCAATAACAGTTCCCTCCAGCAGAAAAACAAAATACAAGGGAGACTCAAATTCAAGATCCGATCATTTAGAGATGCCTGGACACACTGCGTTTGAAATACTGGAGATTATAGGAAGCAGGAAATAGAGACAGATGGAGACAGTTCCAGAGTTGACCTGTTTCATAAATGAAGGACTGGGAGTAACGGTTAACTCTTGCATTAGAGAGATGGACAGAAAAGGGATGAGAGTTTGCTGCTAGATGATGCTACACGCCCGTTGTAGTGGTGGAGGAATGCATGCAGACAGTTCAGAGGAGCAGTGACCATTGAAGTAGCGATAGAAAAGAGATAAAGATGCGACAGTGCAGAGAAGAGACAGAGGTTGAAGGGAGTCAGTAAGAGGAGGAGAGTTAATGAGACGAAAAGCCTTTGACTCCACCCTATTGAGAAGAGCTGTATGTGGGGAGCCTCCCCACACATGAGAGTTGTACTCCACACAGGGGCAGATAAAACCCCTGTATAGCCAACAATTGTGCAGGGGTAAAGAAGGAATGGAGTCGGCTTAGCACACCTAATCTCTTGGAAGTAGATTTTACAAGAGATGTCATGTGATTTTTCCAAGATAACTCCCGAGTAAATGAAACCCCACGCAAGTTCAAGGATGATGCAGGATTAAGCTGAATATTATTAAACATTAGTGGGTATACCTATGGAAGATTTTGTTGGGTTGATAGGTGTAAGAACTGAGTCTTAGATGCATTAAAAACAACCAGATTATTTTTACCCCAGTCAGAAATACGAGCCAAGTCAGACATTAGGTGTGCCATAGCCTCATCCCTTGTTTGTTGAAGTAACTGCTGAGATGGGCGTTATGGGAACCGAATGAATATGCAGGGTGGAGTCATCAGCGTATGAGTGGGTAAGGTTAGATGTACAGCTTAGAAGGTCATTGATGAATAAAAAGAAGAGAGTTGGTGATAGAACAGAGACCTCAGGAACGCCACTGTTGATAGATCTAGGAGAAGAACGATGGCCGTCTACAACAGTGGCTATAGAATGACCAGAAAGGAAGCTAGCGATGAAGGCACAGATAGATGGATAGAAACTGTAAGAGGGTTGTTTGGAAATTAAAGATATGTGCCAGACTCGATCGAAACCCTTTGAGATGTCAAGTGCAATGGCAAAGCTTTCGCCAAAGTCCCGAAAGGAGGATGACCAGGAGTCTGAAAGGTAGGTGAGAAGATCGCCAGTGGAACGTCCCTGACGGAACCCGTACTGACGATCAGAAAGAAGGTTGTATTAGGAAAGATGCCTTAAAATTTTTCTAGTAATAATTTACTCGAAAACTTTTGAAATACAGGATGTTAAAGCAATTGGACGATAGTTAGAGGGTTGGGAATGGTCACCCTTCTTTGGGACTGACTGCCTACGGGTTGACTTTAAACTCCCTCTTTGTCTTTCTTTCCTTCCATTCTTTCTTTCCTCTTCCTTCTGCTGCTATGGGTTTTACAGACTCTACACTGAGTGAAAACCAAAGCCTAATGGTTTCCTGTGCACCAGGAAACCATTTACTATGCTGGGTGGTAACCATATAACCATATCATGGCACCTGGTGGTTAGTGGGTAATTGCCCTGCACTCAGAAATCGGATTGACAGGTGAAGGTTTATATCCAAGGGGTGGTTGGGGTTATTGCTCATATAATGCCATTCAAGGGATTAGTGAGGACTGCGGTCACTCTCATCTTAAATGTCAGGACCATATTGTGTAGCTGCGGGCTTCTAAGCTCCTCATGGGGCAACATAGAAGAATTGGATGATAGATGGATGGCTCACTTGGTAAGCTGCTGTACTCACGCAGTTGCAACCGCTGGATTCGAATCCTGCGCAATATTTAATTTTTCCATCCAGGGACGTTCCACTGGCGATCTTCTCACCTACCCTTTCAGACTCCTGGTCATCCTCCTTTCAGGACTTTGGCCAAAGCTTTTTGCCATTGCACTTGACACCTCAAAGGCTTTCGATCGAGTCTGGCATAAATCCTTAATTT
>NC_137048.1:19867875-19932875 GCF_032717465.1 Coenobita brevimanus
TGAATAAGAATTGTGTTGGAAAATATCGAGATCGGATGCATTTTTACAAAGGCAGGTGAATCAGAGAAATCTTGAAAATGCTTAAATGGGTCCAAATATTGCTAATGAATATCAGTTTCAGTGACTTCGAGGAGTTAAAAACTGCCAGTAAAGTGAAAAGTTAAGTATACTGTTATAAATATTCAGTTTAATAGTGTAAACATATGTCTAAAAAATGAAAAGTTAAAAACAACAAACAATTAGAAACTGTGCAAATTGAATCCAGAGACTGTTATCAATTCATGATGGAATATTCGAATGTAAATCAGAAAATTTCTCCACCTTGCGTGCTTTCCTAGTGTGCACACATTTGGAGTTCTATATCCAGTTCCGGCCACATTATGTCACAGAAGATCGAGACAGTATAAAGACAGGTGACAAGATTTATGAAACAGAAATAAGCCATATGAGGAAAGTCTAGAAGAACTATAACTGTTAACTTTAACCCAGGTATGAAACATTTAAAAGATTATAATATTGCAAGATTATAATATGGCAGTTGAAAATTACTTCACATTATATAGGTCTCAGTATACTAAAGATAATGGTGCTAAATTACTAGCAAACGCTATTAAGCACACGGAGCCAAGCGTTTACTCCTCAGTAAACTTGTAACTATGTGGAGTGAATAACTTTCAGTGAAGTGGCCTGTGATACAGTAAAAAAAAAAAGAAAGTTGCTTCTAGAAATATTTGGCTTTTAACATCAGGTAAACATGCTCTCTCCAGAAACAATCCTTTTCTGAAATATATATATATATATATATATATATATATATATATATATATATATATATATATATATATATATATATATATATATATATATATATATATATATATTCTACAACATTAAGGACAGGAGGAAAAAAAAAAGGAAAAACAAAATATTTATTTATCTAACGTTGATGTTCTTTTTTCTCTTACAGATTAAAGCATTGCGCTGGAGGGTATAATTTTTTAAAATCCTTTCCTATGAAATTTCTATGACAAGCCTTTTTTGTGATGATGCCAGTTTTTCAGTTTTTCCTGCCGGGTTCTGGTTTGAGGGCTTGGTAAGTGGGAGGATCCTTCCTCGTTTCAGCAACCACTGCTCATCGCATTTCACACACAGAATTAATACCTAAGTTTTAACTTACCCTAAGAACATAATACACAGCATAAAACAAAAACAATAAGTATATTGTTAAAGGTGCTTTGTTTTGCACTTCTCTCAGGAGAAGAGAGAAAGAGGAGAAGAAGAAAAGGGATCGAGGAGGTGACGGATGACAAAATTAGATGGGACAAAGGATGAAGAGCGAGCTGTTATGGAGATGGGATTGAGAAAGTGGAGATTGAGATATATATCTGAGAGGAAGTGAGGGAGAATGGAAGGAAAAAAGACGGATAGAAAATGGAATCAGGAAAAAAAAGGAACCGTAATAGAGGAAGGTTTGTAAAAAAAAAGAGATATGGGCATAAAATGACACACGTGAGTAAACTTAGTAGTGAATAAAAAAGGAATATGAGAGAGGGAGAGAGAGAGAGAGAGAGAGAAAATTGGAAGAGACGGTGGGGGAGAAGCGGTTGAAGGGCGAGGGAGGAATTGTGTGATAGTTGAAGAGGATGGATGGACTGGAAGTGAAAAGAAGGAAAGGGAGAAAAATAGAAGGAGGGAGATGGTAATGAGGAAGGGAAGGGTAAAGAAGAGGGAGGGAAGAGAGATTAAGAGGAGGGAGTACAGCGAGATAAGAGGGGAGGGAGAAAACCGAGAGGAGGAAGGGAAACAGATTATGATGAGGAAGATGGAAAGGAGCGAAGAAAAGGAAGAAATAGAAGGGAGGGAAGAAAAAGAGAGGGTAGGAAGGGACAAGCAGGGGGAGAAGGAAGAATTGGGAAAAACAAGGAGGGCGGAAAATAGAGAAGAAGGAGGACAGAGAAGAATGACTAGGAGATGAAGAGGAAAAAGGAATGGGGAGATGAGGGAGGGATGGGAAATAATGGGATTAGAAGAAGAAGAGGGATGTAATAGGTGAAAAGGGATGGGATAAGAGAATGAGGGAGGAGGAGGAGGAAGGAAGGAGAAAAAGAGAGAGTGTGGAGGAAAAAGGAGGTAGAAGGGAAAAGGAGGAAGAGTAAAAAAGGAAGACATGAAGAGAAGAGAGGAGGAGGAGATAAAAAGGAGGAAGGGAAGGGACTAGGAGCGGAGCCAGAGGAGAGAGAAATAGGAGAAAGGGTAGACATAAAAACGAAGGACGGAAGGGTGGTAAGGAGATGAAGAAAGAGGATCAGAAGGAACTGAAGAAGAGGGAGGGAAGGGAGATAAGAGAAGGGATGGAAGGAGGATAAGAGGGAGGGAAGGAAGAGAAATGAAATGGATAGTGTTTGACAAGTAGGGAGGGAAGGCGAAGATGGAGACTCGAAGGTTGAAGAGTGAAGGATGGAAGAGAAATAATAAGAGGAGAGGGAGAAGTGAAGAAGAATTAGGGTATAGGAGAAGAGAAAGACGGACTGATAATGAGGAGGAGGGAGAAAAGAAAAGGGGGAGTGGAGGTGAAGGAGACACAGGGAAGGAAAGGTAAAGCGAGTGAGTGGCTGAGATGAGGAATGTGTGACGCAGTATCAATCAATCATTTTCCCCTACGGATTTCGGGGAGAAAATAATGTAAGTTGGCCTCCTGGGTTACTTTCTATCCTTTTTATTCTTACTCCTGGCCTGAGAAGAGCACTCCTTCCATCCAGGATTACGCCCTTTTTCTGTAGTTTTTTCTTGGTAACTTCAGACGGTTTTGTTCTGAAGCGTAAGAAAGACTTACTAATATGGACTTTTTGGTAACCATTTCCCACTGTTACGCATTCTTCGTTAACTGGATAGAATTCGTCTAATGGTGGCCTAAGTAAATTGAAGACATAATGACGAAAGAGGTTAAATGCGAGATTCTGTTTCATCTTTTAGAAAAAAAGTATATAATTTTATTGCATCAATTAAACCCTTCGGCATGAGAGTTGCTAAGTTGAACAAGACTGTTTGGGGCAGAAACACTGAAATGCTCGTTTTTGCCATGTAGCGGTTATTGTTTCATCGGAGTTTGTTACAAGTTTCCCATTCACTGTCCGTTATGCTTCATCCGCTGGACTAAAATTCTCCTTACACATTTTCTTCCTTACAGAACAATATCCCCGAAATCCTCGATACTATTTCACCCCTTTTTCAGCTCCACTACATTTCTCTCGAATTCTTTCCGTTTCTTCTTCTACTCTTTCCACGGTCAAACACTCCCTTCTTTAAAATGCTGATAATACAGTGCCTCCATATTCTACCACTACAGTAACTACTCTGTCGCCCCCTTTCCCCCCCACACACATTCACCCTCCTCGTACCACAAACATCCCTAGCACTGGCATACGCAGATTCCTTGTACCTTTTTTCCCATTCTTATCACACCCCTTTGCCTCCTTACCTCGATGACGTTTTTTAAAGGTTATTCTAGCTTCTTTTGGACGATTTTTATTCCGCTTATGAGAGACCTCATGTACCGAAGGGGTTCATTCATAAACGCTGTATATGCCTTCTCCAGTTGACAAAAATCCTCTCTTAAACTTGTATAATTGAGTGGAGGTAGCAAGAATAAACAGTAAAATTCGTCAAAGACTGAGAAAGTTCTGCAGCCTCTCACTCTAAACTACTCCTCTATCGTTCTTTCCCGATACCTCATCATTCACACACTTCATTCGGGACTTCACTTGCCTTTGCTTCTTTCCCACCATGTTCTTCCTTGTTCCAAAGCCACTATACGCCGTCACCACTGTTTGATTTAAGAAGGGATTTGATATCCCACCTGCTGCTCCGCTTACCCTCTCCAGATCGCTCATACCAAGCGACCTCATCTTTACAAGGATAATGTCTAACATGTAGTCCATCACGGCCTACCGATTAGCATGTTTCACCGATGTTTACTTAAAAACGTATCTTTTTTAAAACTATGTGTTTCGCCAAAGCTGTTTTCGAACACAGATCAACAAGTAGTTTCCCAATTTCAATTTGTTAAGGCACCTGATGCTCTCCCATTAGTCTTTCTAATGCTTCATCTCCTAATAATGCATTCAAAACTACTACTATATTATTCGCTTCCTTTGCTTAAAGCATCCCATGAATCCTTCAGTTTCTTCCAGCATCCTTTCCTTTCCTCTGTACTGTTTACACTACCTGGTTTTCATAGACTGATTATCATCCATCTCTCAGTATTACTCTTAACATAATCAACATCGACCTTGTAATAACTCTTTGCACTCGTCCACAGATGTGTACAGATCTTCTTTAATCGGTATTACAGTCCATTCCTTTGCTCGTACTCCTTCACTCATCCAAAATTTTCATCCCATTCCATAATCAAACGTTTCATCTTCCAGTCCCTTCAACATCGTATTAGTCCGAGCCATTAAATCCAGGTTTCCTTTGATAAAACACCTCACCTATCTCGCACTTCCATCATCGTTATGTTCAAACACATTCATGCACTGCAGTCAAAGCCTCAGTGAAGTTTCTCAGCTCTCTCTCCTTCTCTTCTTTTCTCTTTGAAAAAAAGCTCAAATATGCGGCTTCGACGGGCCTTGCACTCCAGTCATTCTTAGTTACATCTACAACATGCAGAGCATCCGTGGACAGTACTCTTTTCCTCCCTCCCCAGGGAGTGACTTGTTGATCTGTATATGAGATAAGGCATATGTGCGTTGGTTGTACTTTGCCATGAATTATTCAGAATGAAGAAATTATATCCACACGATGAGTCTGCGCACATTATCATTCTGACAGAATAATTCTTGTATAATATTTGTTTTAAATATGTATACAGTAATTTCAGCCCAGATTATGCTTAACTGCTATTACGTTTTCCTCCTGAGGCCAGCTACCGGGATTTTGGCCCCACATCACCTCAATGGTGTACCTCCCCACCCCTTTTTTTTTCTTTTAATTACTCGATATCAAACACTTTTACCCGAAGTTGTAAATTTCATTATATTCTTGTTACCACCAGACGATAACATTCTGCGTCTGGAGGATCATTTGTACCGAATGGCTCGGTGTAGGGTGCATCTTAACCCCTTCCATTCGAAGCATCTTTCCTCAGCTAAATAAAATTATTTGAAAGACCCAAGAATATAGTGCATTATCAGGAAGCAGATTTTTGTTTCCATTTATTCATTATATTGAAAATAATATTTTTGAAATCTGTGTTAGCGCAAATATCACGTATTGTATATTGCTTTAAAAACGGTGCTTGGACGTTTCCAGCACATTTTATTTTTTTATACTTCAGATAAGTATGATAAGAGTGAATGTACAAGTTTAAGGGTATAAGTCTGTTTAGTGTTGTAGGTAAGGTGTATGGTAGTGTTAATTAAGAGAGTTAGCGAGGGTACAGAGGGAGTGACTGGTGATGGGCAGTGTGGCTTTAGGAGAGGGAGGGGATGCGTGGATCAGGTGTTTGCTGTGAGACAAGTGTGTGAAAAGTATTTAGCGAAAGGCAAGGATGTGTTTTGGCCGATCATGGATTTAGGGAAAGCGTATGATAGAATTGATAGGGAGGTTTTGTGGACTGTTTTAAGATTGTATGGACTTGATGGCAGGTTACTAAAAGGGTGAAAAATTATTATGTAAATAGTAGAGCGTATGTAAGAGTGGAAAATGCTGTGAGTGATTGGTTTCCTGTGAGAGTGGGGCTGTGGCAGGGATGTGTGATGTCGCCTTCGATGTTTAATATTTATATGGATGGTGTTGAAAGGGAGGTAAATGCAAGAGTTTTAGGTGGAGGTCTGAGTCTGGTGAATGTTGATGGTGGAGAGTGGAATCTGAAGCAGCTGCTGTTTGCAGATGATACTGCACTGGTGGCTCATTCAGAGAAGAGATTGAGACAGTTGGTAGAGGAGTTTGGAAGAGTGTGTGAAAGGAGGAAATTGAAAGGAAATGAGAATAAGAGTAAAGTGATGAAGTGTACGAGGTAGGCAGATGGTAGGAGGATGAATATAATTTTGAATGGTGAGTTGCTTGAGGAGGTAGAGTGTTGAAAGTATTTAGGGTCACATGTTGCTGTGGAGAGAAGAATAGTTGCAGAAGTGAAGTTGAGAATGAATGAAGATGGAAAGGTGCTGGGAGGAATGAAAAAAGTGTTTAGATGTCTTTCACTTAGAGTGGATGTAAGAAGAAGGCTGTATGAGGGTGTTGTGGTAGCGACAGCATTATATGGGGCTGAAAAATGAAATATGGGTGTAGCAGAGAGGAAAAGTTTGAATGTAATGGACATGAGGTGTCTGAGGAGTATGTGTGGAGGACGCGTATGGATCGAGTGAGAAATTAGGAAGTGTGAAGGAGAACTGGATTTGTTCGGGAGATGGCTAATAGAGTTGAGCAGAGGGTGTTGCGATGGTTTGGGCATATGAAGAGAATGGATAATGATCGATTGGTGAGAAAGATAACTAGATCTGATGTGAGAGGTGTAAGGCTGAGAGTAAGACCACGAATAGGATGGATAGACAGTGTGAACAGAGCGTTGGATGCGAGAGGGATGTCTGTTGAGCAAGGAAGAGTGGCTGTGAATGACAGAAATAAATGGAGAGAAAATGTGAATGGATTAATGATGGCACAGCCCTGAGGGGATATTCTCCCGCATTTGGTCTGATCAGCTGATGAGGTCAGGTGCAGGTAAGGGGTTGGGTCTAACATGATGTGGTAGGGGTAAACCAGCTCTGCTGTCGGGCCCTGCTGCGGATGTCACTGATTGTGCTGCACAGTTGACCCTCGTGCGGTGTGGTGTGGTGAGGATCTGTCTCTTCTCCCCACTGGAGCTAAGATGTGAATGAATGCATTTGAGTGGATGAGTAAATTGGGAGTGTGTCGTCCTGTCTCGACTACCTCCATTTTCTTGGGGGAAGCAGCCTAGGTTTTTTTTTTTTTTTTTATGCGCGGAAGAAGGAATCAAAGGCCATGAGCCCGCAGTAACAGTTCCCTCCAAGAGAAAAACAAAATACAATAGAGAGCCAAATTCAAGATCCGATCATTTTGAGATGCCTGGACACACTGCGTTTGAAAGACTGGAGATCATAGGCAGCAGGAAATACAGATAGAGGGAGACAGTTCCAGAGCTGACCTGTTGCATAAATGAAAGACTGGGAGTAACAGTTAACTCTTGCATTAGAGAGTTGGACAGAAAAGGGATGAGAGTTTGCTGCCAGACGGGTGCTACGCGCACGTCGTAGAGGTGGAGGAATGCAAGCAGACAGTTCAGAGGAGCAGTGACCATTAAAGTAGCGATAGAAAAGAGATAAAGACGCAACAGTGCGGCGAAGAGACAGAGGTTGAAGGGAGTCAGTAAGAGGAGGAGAGTTAATGAGACGAAAAGCCTTTGACTCCACCCTATTGAGAAGAGCTGTGTGTGGGAGCCTCCCCACACATGAGAGTTGTACTCCACACAGGGGCGGATAAAACCCCTGTATAGAGACAACAATTGTGCAGGGGTAAAGAAAGAGCGGAGTCGGCTTAGCACACCCAATCTTTTGGAAGCAGATTTTACAAGAGATGTAATATGATCTTTCCAAGATAAGTCCCGAGCAAATGAAACCCCAAGCATGTTCAAGGATGATGCAGGATTAAGCTGAATATTATTAAACATTAATGGGTATACCTGTGGAAGATTTTGTCGGGTTGATAGGTGTAAGAACTGAGTCTTAGATGCATTAAAGACAACCATATTATTTTTACCCCAGTCAGAGATACGAGCCAAGTCAGACATTAGGTGTGCCATAGCCTCATCCCTTGTTTCTTGAAGTAACTGTTGAGATGGGCATTATGGGAACCGAATGGAAAGGTGAAGGGTGGAGTCATCAGCGTATGAGTGGATAGGGTTAGATGTACAGCTTAGAAGATCATTGATGAATAAAAGGAAGAGAGTTGGTGACAGGACAGAGCCCTGAGGAACACCACTGTTGATAGATCTAGGAGAAGAACGATGGCCGTCTACAACAGTGGCTATAGAACGACCAGAAAGGAAGCTAGCAATGAAGGCACAGATAGAAGGATAGAAACCGTAGGAGGGCAGTTTGGAAATTAAAGATTTATGCCAGACTCGATCGAAAGCCTTTGAGATGTCAAGTGCAATGGCAAAGCTTTCGCCGAAGTCCCGAAAGGAGGATGACCAGGAGTCTGAAAGGTAGGTGAGAAGATCGCCAGTGGAGCGTCCCTGACGGAACCCATACTGGCGATCGGAAAGAAGGTTGTGATAGGAAAGATGTCTTAAAATTTTTCTATTAAGAATTGACTCGAAAACTTTTGAAATACAGGACGTTAAAGCAATTGGACGATAGTTGGAGGGTTGGGAGTGGTCACCCTTCTTTGGGACTGGCTGAATGAGAGCAAACTTCCAGCAAGAAGGAAAGGTACAAGTTGACAGACAAAGGCGAAAGAGTTTGCCTAGGCAGGGTGTAAGCACAGAAGCACAGTTCTTGAGAACAACAGGAGGGACCCCATCAGGCCCATATGCCTTGTTAGTACTGAGGCCAGTGATGGCAGAAAATACATCAACTGAAGAAATTTTAATGTCAGTCATGAGGAAGTCAGAGGGGAGAAGTGATGGAGGAACAGCACCGGAATCGTCTAAGGTGGAATTGGAGGAGAAAGTCTGTGCGAAGAGATCTGCTTTATCAGTAGAAGAAATAGCTACAGAACCATCAGAGTAGAAAAGAGGAGGGAAGGATGATGAGGTAAAGTTGTTAGAAAGATTTTTGGTAAGGTGCCAGAAGGAGCGGGAAGAATTCGAGTTGGAGAGTTGAGAGCATTTAGTATGGATGAAATTATTTTTAGTAGAGCGAAGAACAGACTTAGCACGATTCCGGGCAGAAACGTAAAGATGATGTGATTCAGGGGTGGGTTGGCTCAGGTACCTTTTGTAGGCCCTCTCCTTGTTGCGGACAGCATTAGAACAAGCGTGATTAAACCAAGGCTTTCTTGCGTTAGTCAAAGGATATGAGAAAGGAATGTATGCTTCCATGCCCGAGAGAATAACCTCCGTAATGCGCAAGGCACACTCAGATGGCTCACGGCCATGGAAGCAATAATCATTCCAGGGAAAATCAAAGAAGTACTGCCTGAGGGCCTCGCAGTTCGCGGCTCCAAAATGCCACAGATGACGTTTCCCTGGAGGGTCCACAGGCCGTACCGGAGTGATAGGACAGGATAAGGTAATAAGGTTGTGATCGGAGGAGCCCAACGGAGAGAAAAGATTAACAGAGTAAGCAGAAGGATTAGTTGTGAGGAAGAGGTCAAGTATGTTGGAGCTCTCTCCAAGGCGGTCAGGGATACGGGTAGGGTGCTGTACAAGCTGCTCTAGGTCATTAAGGATAGAAAAGATGGAGGCTTGTTCACCAGGTGGATCCGTGAAAGGAAAGGAGAGCCAAAGGTGGTGGTGAACATTGAAATCTCCAAGAATGGAGATTTCAGGGAAAGGAGAAATGGACAGAATGTGTTCCATCGTAGAAGTAAGATAGTCGAAGAATTTTTGATAGTCAGTAGAATTAGGGGATAAGTAAACAGCACAGATATATTTAGTCAGAGAATGACAGGAAAGCCGAAGCCAGAGTGTGGAGAATTCAGAAGAATCAAGTTCAGGAACACGAGAGCAAGATAAGTCGTTGCGTATGTATACACAACAGCCACCTTTGGCTTTGAAATGAGTATAGAGAAAGTAGGAGGATACAGAAAAGGGTTTGCTGTCGGTTGCCTCAGACAGCTGAGTCTCCGTCAGAAAAAGAAGGTGAGGTTTAGAGGAGGAAAGGTGGTGCTCAACAGAGCGAAAGTTAGATGAAAGGCCGCGAATGTTGCAGAAATGAAGAAGAAGAGAGTCAGACAGTGGTTCCAGGCACCTCGAGTCGTCACCGGGAGAGGGGCAGATGGTGGGGGCATTTATGGTCCCCCTGGGGACTCCGAGGCTTGATTAATCGACGCCATTTTTGTGAATTTTGAATAGGAAGTGTAGTGTGTACTGTGCATGTAGTTTGGTGAAGATAGTTAGAGAAATTTGTACTGGAGAGCATGCTGGGCTACTCTCTGTGTAACTGAGACACTGAAAAGTTCAGCAAAGGGGGATGGTCAGGAACTAGTCCTGAGGGCTGATGAAACAGGAGCTCCAGCACTCCCTGTCATCAGCTTTCCATCCACCTCGGGAGTACTGCCCTGCTCGACTGGTGCTACAGTCTACTCCACACACACATATATATATATATATATATATATATATATATATATATATATATATATATATATATATATATATATATACTTTAGATCATAAATGATGAAAGCATTACAAACTATAATAGTAATAACTCCACCATTTTATTCCCAGATAGTTTACA
Organism: Coenobita brevimanus; assembly: GCF_032717465.1. NCBI lineage: Eukaryota > Metazoa > Arthropoda > Malacostraca > Decapoda > Coenobitidae > Coenobita > Coenobita brevimanus. Next base: position 19,878,297 of record NC_137048.1, read on the forward strand.
AAAAAAATAAACTCCCGAATCATACTGACTCATTCCCAGTTATTTCACGCAAAGCTCATAAACAATCACTTTTAACTTGTGGACGTAAGTTTTTAGTAACCTTGGCATCTCTAGACACTTATTTTCAGCACAGTATTAGCATTTCTAAATGCAAAATTTAGATACAACCTTCATAAAGCCCTTCAATACAAGATGGCTCTTCTAAGCTAATAAAATTGTTTGATAGCAAGAGTAATATATAAAAAGACGCCCTTGTAATACCAAAAAGAAATTAGAATTAAAAAATGAAGAATGCCTTTTTTCAGGTTCGCTTCCCAGTAACGTAAGAAAGAGACTAGGAATGACATTTGTCTGTCCGTCTACGTGTCATCAGATTCTTCTCAGGCTACTGAAAACACTGTACTGGAAACTGAGAAGCAAAAAGATCTGGGAGACATGAGTATTCGACAGAAATGGATTTGCTCATCTTGAGTCGTACCCCTCCTTGTCCGTCCGTCCTACCCACTTTCAATCTGCCTCGCCCAGAAAAAAAAAAATAGTGTTGTAACTATATTATGCATGACGTTTCATGGCTAATGGGAATAACACTGACCAAATAAGACAAAGAAAGTTAAAAATGAAGCTCATATGTATAAGTTAGATTTAACCATATGGAAGTATTCATAATGGCATATAAAATGGGCATGCATTTTATTAACAAAGCTAAGATTTATTTATTCTCTAATGCCAAATGAATATATATATATATATATATATATATATATATATATATATATATATATATATATATATATATATATATATATATATATATATATATATATAAAGCTGCGTTCTTTGTTTGTTTGTCCTTCAGCGCCACCCAAACCAAGGGTCAGAGACCCCCAGACCCATATACTGCATATTCTGAATCAGGGTGCCCTAAGGAAGGTTTTAAGGGGGTCAAAATTCAGGTATGGGTCATTTGAGGTCACCAGTAGTGTGTTCGCTTTATTGCAAGGGCAACGCCGGGTACCCCTGTAGCCCAATTTTTGGCATCGAGACTCACATAACCTTCAGTTCGGACATAAGCTAAAGTCCCGTCCAGACGATCGAGCAATGCCCGCGGGCACAAGCGAGCAGTTTGCCTGTTGACGGGCTCACCGCTTGTGCCCGCGGGCAAATGCGTAAATTGCCCGTGGCAATTTACACATTTGCCCGCGAGCACAAGCGGTGAGCCCGTCAACAGGCAAACTGCTCGCTTGTGCCCGCGGGCATTGCTCGATCGTCTGGACGGGCCTTAAGTGAGGTTGACCGCCGAGGTCATTTGAGGTCACTGGTAATCCATGCTCGAACGACCGGACCCAGCAGCTCAATTTTTGGCATGGAGACTCACATGACCTCTAGTTCGTACATAGGCTATATGGAGTCGACCTCCGAGGTCATTTGAGGGCACCGGTATTAGTTAATAAGTGCACACAGATCCTGTGCGTTAGTCTGCAAAAGCTGAAAGAGAAAGGTCCTGGACCTCTTATAATCCCTCTTCAAAAGCATAAGCGGTGCTTGGTCTTTCTGGAGTAGAAAGAAAGATTGAACAAGAACAAATAAGATTAGAGTGTTCACCTTTTTTTTGGCCCAGGCAACGCCGGGTACCCCTTCTAGTGTGTGTGTGTGTATATATATATATATATATATATATATATATATATATATATATATATATATATATATATATATATATATATCATCATCAGCTGTTGAGTGTCCACTGCAGGACCGGCCTATCCCTACCGAAGCAAGAACGATACAGTCAATGTAACTCTACTCACTGGCTTCGGCTGTCCGGTAGAGATTGTAAGTAGGGTGAGAAGTGCTTGTGAGTGTGATTGTAATGTTGGAATGGCTTTGGATGTGTGTATAGTCTGTGAACCAAGTATAATTGGCCTGCCTTAAGCCGACTGGGTGAAAGCATACTCGTATGCGCCACTGTTTCAACCACAGCACCTCCTATGTCCACCAAAGCAGTAAGTGGCTCGGTGGACGCTACCAAAGTTTTTACAACTCTGGCAGGTGGCGAACCCGCGTCCACCAGCGTGCGAGGTGCACACTCTACCACTGTACCACACAGGCTCCTTATATATATATATATATATATATATATATATATATATATATATATATCAACAACTGAGGTGCCCGTGGGGAATCTTATACTATATATCCAGCCAAGGAGAAGCAAGATGATTTTCCACTTCATATTTATTTATTTCAGGTGACTAGTTTCGGGATGCTTATCCCATCTTCAGACCTAAAAGCATTTAAAACACATATTGCAAATTACATAAAGTTTTAAAAACATTTTAAAATATCCATAAGAAATACAATAAAGTTACCAAAAAAGCATGTGACAATGACCGATTACTATAAAAAATGTATTTTTTTTTTTTTTTTTAAATAACAGACTCGAGAAATAAAAGTGAGAGTGTTACCTCTGTGAGTTGGCAGCTAACACTGAAAATCCTGAACACAGTGTTTCATAAAGAAAAGTGTCATAAAGCTTCTGAATCGTCAACAAACCAGTGTGAAGCAAAAGAACCAAGTAAAGAATCAATGAACCAAGTATCAAAAGGCTGATTCATCGATACAAAACACTATAATCCTAAGGTATACAATTTTGTTGATGATTCATAGTTATTTAATGAAGGCTTAAGTTTGTGAATGTACAAAGACTCCAAAATTCACAGTTCCATTCTATCATTACTACTATGTAAAATACTGAAATTATCCATATTACAAGTATGGCCCATATCGAAACAGTGGTTCCTAATCTGTGACAAAGTTGGGTTAGACAGTGGCAAAGATGTTCTATAAGACAAGCCTCTGTGCTCACACACACGAATTTTGAGGTTCCGAATTGAACTCCCAATATATCTAGCTGTACAGCTAGAACAGGCATATAAATATACTATGTTTGAGCACAGTGGCTTTGGGATAATATCTTTACATCGAAAAAATGAACCTACAGTAAAAGGATTTACAAATACAAACCTAAATGAGATTTGAGGATAGACACGCTTGAGTATTTTCAAAAGCTGGTTCCTAATATTATAACTGACATGACCATAAAAGGGAAACCTGATATAATGTATGTCCTTAGCTGCAGTTGCTGCCTTCCTAGAACCACATAATATCTGGTTTAAAAAATCTTTTACCATCCTAGGAAACAACGTAGTAGGGTAATTATTATTGGTGAAGAATTTACTCAGGAAATCAATTTCATCATGAAAAGATGTCCAGTTCAAACTAAGTGCATAGCATCTATGAAGTAAAGTCCTTACTGAATTCAGCTTATATATGTTAGGTACAAATGATAAGAAATTCAGACCCAAACCAGTGAATGACTCCTTTCTGTAAACGGAAGTACCCAAGTAATTACCATAATTGGTTAGCTGAATATCTAAGAAAGAGAGCAAGTTATTATTCTCAATTTCAACAGTGAACTTAATATTAGAATGCTTAGAATTCAGGTAGTCTAGAAAATTTACAACATGATCAGATTCTTTGAACAATAAAAAACAATCATCAACATACCTACGGTAAAAAACTGGTTTAAAACTTAGAGGACAATCTGATAACCATTGTCTTTCATAAAAACATAGAAATATATTAGCTAATGTGGGGCCCAGTGGGGATCCCATTGCCACTCCATCAACCTGTTTATAAAATTTGTCATTAAATATGAACATGGATTCGTTAACTGCCAGGTCTAAAAGGGACCTGAAATTCTGCTTTGTTAAATTATTGACTACTTCCTGCCTTTTAAATAGTTCAGCAATGCAAATATCTATAGTTTCTTTAAGTGGGATATTTGTGAATAGACTTTTAATATCAAAGCTTGCCATGACCACAGGATGTGGAAATTGAAGCTGCTTTAACTCCTGTACGAGATTGATAGAGTTTTTAACAGTAAATTTGTTTGTGGTGAGACTATTCAGTATGGGAATAAGAAATTTAGCCAGATTATAATTAAAGGTTCCAATTGCAGACAGGATGGGACGTATTGGGACATCTGGTTTGTGTATTTTTGGTAATCCATACAAGATTCCTGGGACAGATCCAGAGGCAAAAAGAAAATTATAAGTTTCTGATGAAATCAAGTTCTTTATTCTCCTAAGAACTCTATTAAGTTTGTCTTCCAACTTTAGTATGTAGGAAAATGGATCTATGTCAAGTTCAAGGAACTTACTTCTGTCAGAAAGCAGATTTGAAATTTTATCCACATAATCAGACTTATTCATCACCACTACCCTCTCCCTTTATCTGGCTTAGTTATAACAATGTTTGTATCAGTCTTCAGTTGATTAAGTATTCTGACCTTGTCTTTACCAAATACTGACCTTGAGAAATTACCAAAATCTTTAAAGGTATTATGAGCTATTGAACCGATACTTTCAACAGTTCGAGTCCAAACTGACGAATCATTATTAGGATTATAAATTCTTAGTCTGGATATGGTGTAAATTAACTTTTCAAAACTCAAAAAGTGGGATACAAAGTTTGGCTTGGAGACTGGCAAGGAAAAATCGAGACCGAATTTCAGTGCATCTTCCTCTTCATCTGTTAATGTCCTACTGGAGAGGTTTATGATTACTTAATGTTTATCCACACTAGAGTAGATGGGAATTCCCAATTTGACCAGTTTTTTATTACGAATATCCTTAGTCTTCTTAAGTTTCTCTGTGCTATTTTTATGAATCTGGTTGTTTAAGACCTTAAAATCAAGCCAGGAAACTTTATTCTTTAGTTCTTGATGATTCAAGAAATAATCTATTCCCAGCTGCTTTGAATATTTTTCCTTTTGCTTTATTTCATAATTTAATAGTTTAAACAGAACAGACCTGTAAAGTTTACTGTGTGTAAAATTCTTTAAACTAGATCTGAAATACAAAAACCTGGGGATCACATTATACATCTTGCAGTGCTGCAAGAAATCCACATCCAGTGAAGCTTTCCTGTGGCGAAGGTATGTAATTTGCAATATGTGTTTTAAATGCTTTTAGGTCTGAAGATGGGATAAGCATCTCGAAACTAGTCACCTGAAATAAATAAATATGAAGTGGAAAATCATCTTGCTTCTCCTTGGGTGGATATATAGTATAAGATTCCCCACGGGCACCTCAGTTGTTGATATTATTCTACGAAGATATGGCCGTCCAGCATTGTCTTGTTACAGGAAGGTGGAACGTCTCCACCTTCGCCACAGGAAAGCTTCACTGGATGTGGATTTCTTGCAGCACTGCAAGATGTATAATGTGATCCCCAGGTTTTTGTATTTCAGATCTAGTTTAAAGAATTTTACACACAGTAAACTTTACAGGTCTGTTCTGTTTAAACTATTAAATTATGAAATAAAGCAAAAGGAAAAATATTCAAAGCAGCTGGGAATAGATTATTTCTTGAATCATCAAGAACTAAAGAATAAAGTTTCCTGGCTTGATTTTAAGGTCTTAAACAACCAGATTCATAAAAATAACACAGAGAAACTTAAGAAGACTAAGGATATTCGTAATAAAAAACTGGTCAAATTGGGAATGCCCATCTACTCTAGTGTGGATAAACATAAAGTAATCATAAACCTTTCCAGTAGGACATTAACAGATGAAGAGGAAGATGCACTGAAATTCGGTCTCGATTTTTCCTTGCCAGTCTCCAAGCCAAACTTTGTATCCCACTTTTTGAGTTTTGAAAAGTTAATTTACACCATATCCAGACTAAGAATTTATAATCCTAATAATGATTCGTCAGTTTGGACTCGAACTGTTGAAAGTATCGGTTCAATAGCTCATAATACCTTTAAAGATTTTGGTAATTTCTCAAGGTCAGTATTTGGTAAAGACAAGGTCAGAATACTTAATCAACTGAAGACTGATACAAACATTGTTATAACTAAGCCAGATAAAGGGAGAGGGGTAGTGGTGATGAATAAGTCTGATTATGTGGATAAAATTTCAAATCTGCTTTCTGACAGAAGTAAGTTCCTTGAACTTGACATAGATCCATTTTCCTACATACTAAAGTTGGAAGACAAACTTAATAGAGTTCTTAGGAGAATAAAGAACTTGATTTCATCAGAAACTTATAATTTTCTTTTTGCCTCTGAATCTGTCCCAGGAATCTTGTATGGATTACCAAAAATACACAAACCAGATGTCCCAATACGTCCCATCCTGTCTGCAATTGGAACCTTTAATTATAATCTGGCTAAATTTCTTATTCCCATACTGAATAGCCTCACCACAAACAAATTTACTGTTAAAAACTCTATCAATCTCGTACAGGAGTTAAAGCAGCTTCAATTTCCACATCCTGTGGTCATGGCAAGCTTTGATATTAAAAGTCTATTCACAAATATCCCACTTAAAGAAACTATAGATATTTGCATTGCTGAACTATTTAAAAGGCAGGAAGTAGTCAATAATTTAACAAAGCAGAATTTCAGGTCCCTTTTAGACCTGGCAGTTAACGAATCCATGTTCATATTTAATGACAAATTTTATAAACAGGTTGATGGAGTGGCAATGGGATCCCCACTGGGCCCCACATTAGCTAATATATTTCTATGTTTTTATGAAAGACAATGGTTATCAGATTGTCCTCTAAGTTTTAAACCAGTTTTTACCTTAGGTATGTTGATGATTGTTTTTTATTGTTCAAAGAATCTGATCATGTTGTAAAGTTTCTAGACTACCTGAATTCTAAGCATTCTAATATTAAGTTCACTGTTGAAATTGAGAATAATAACTTGCTCTCTTTCTTAGATATTCAGCTAACCAATTATGGTAATTACTTGGGTACTTCCGTTTACAGAAAGGAGTCATTCACTGGTTCGGGTCTGAATTTCTTATCATTTGTACCTAACATATATAAGCTGAATTCAGTAAGGACTTTACTTCATAGATGCTATGCACTTAGTTTGAACTGGACATCTTTTCATGATGAAATTGATTTCCTGAGTAAATTCTTCACCAATAATAATTACCCTACTACGTTGTTTCCTAGGATGGTAAAAGATTTTTTAAACCAGATATTATGTGGTTCTAGGAAGGCAGCAACTGCAGCTAAGGACATACATTATATCAGGTTTCCTTTTTATGGTCATGTCAGTTATAATATTAGGAACCAGCTTTTGAAAATACTCAAGCGTGTCTATCCTCAAATCTCATTTAGGTTTGTATTTGTAAATCCTTTTACTGTAGGTTCATTTTTTCGATGTAAAGATATTATCCCAAAGCCACTGTGCTCAAACATAGTATATTTATATGCCTGTTCTAGCTGTACAGCTAGATATATTGGGAGTTCAATTCGGAACCTCAAAATTCGTGTGTGTGAGCACAGAGGCTTGTCTCATAGAACATCTTTGCCACTGTCTAACCCAACTTTGTCACAGATTAGGAACCACTGTTTCGATATGGGCCATACTTGTAATATGGATAATTTCAGTATTTTACATAGTAGTAATGATAGAATGGAACTGCGAATTTTGGAGTCTTTGTACATTCACAAACTTAAGCCTTCATTAAATAACTATGAATCATCAACAAAATTGTATACCTTAGGATTATAGTGTTTTGTATCGATGAATCAGCCTTTTGATACTTGGTTCATTGATTCTTTACTTGGTTCTTTTGCTTCACACTGGTTTGTTGACGATTCAGAAGCTTTATGACACTTTTCTTTATGAAACACTGTGTTCAGGATTTTCAGTGTTAGCTGCCAACTCACAGAGGTAACACTCTCACTTTTATTTCTCGAGTCTGTTATTTAAAAAAAAAAAAAAAAAAAAAAAAACATTTTTTATAGTAATCGGTCATTGTCACATGCTTTTTTGGTAACTTTATTGTATTTCTTATGGATATTTTAAAATGTTTTTAAAACTTTATGTAATTTGCAATATGTGTTTTAAATGCTTTTAGGTCTGAAGATGGGATAAGCATCCCGAAACTAGTCACCTGAAATAAATAAATATGAAGTGGAAAATCATCTTGCTTCTCCTTGGCTGGATATATATATATATATATATATATATATATATATATATATATATATATATATATATATATATATATATATATACTGGCGACTGACTGGTTGCTTGGAAAGCGCAAGCGAATAAGGAATATCAATACCAAGGCTTGTAGGAACATCTTTAATGGTGACGTTTCGCAATATCTCATTGCATCATCAGACCTAGAAGTAATAATTTATATTAGCTATGGTAAAAATATTTATGTCTTTGATCAAACTTAGCATTGAAAGTAACTAAGAAATATTCTAAAGTAAATGTATATCCTACTTAAGTCATCAAAAAATAAAAACATTCATACACTAAAATACACAAACCAGTGTAGTGAAAGCAAGAACATTCAGGTAAAATTTCAAGATAAGAATACATTCAAAACTTTAAAAACACAGCAGTTGAACAGAAAAACTATTGTCACCGATAGTGGGTTTGTAGAGGTGTGTATAAAGTGTCTCCATGATAGGGAGGTCAGAGCGGTACTGGCTTCTAGCAAGGACTGTGAAGGAGGTTCGCTTGACAGGGTGATCGTGTGTGTGTGAGTGTTGTCTGATGGCATTAAAGGATGGTTTAGTGACTGGTTTGCCTGTTCGAGCTGATGTACCTAAGTGTTCGTGAATGCTACACATTTCCACAAATAGAGTTCAGAGTCATTTTCAGTACGAGAAAAATTGGTGCTCTCTTCAGAATCAAAGATAAAGTACCCAAACACCTAGAGTCCTCTGTTGTTTACAGATATACGTGTGATAGCTGCCAGGTGTCACATATCGGAAAAACAGAGAGACATCTAAAAACACGCATACACGAACACTTTACACTATCGGTGACAATAGTTTTTCTGTTCAACTGCTGTGTTTTTAAAGTTTTGAATGTATTCTTTTCTTGAAATTTTACCTGAATGTTCTTGCTTTCACTACACTGGTTTGTGTATTTTAGTGTATGAATGTTTTTATTTTTTGATGACTTAAGTAGGATATCCATTTACTTTAGAATATTTCTTAGTTACTTTCAATGCAAAGTTTGATCAAAGACATAAATATTTTTACCATAGCTAATATAAATTATTACTTCTAGGTCTGATGATGCAATGAGATATTGCGAAACGTCACCATTAAAGATGTTCCTACAAGCCTTGGTATTGATATTCCTTATATATATATATATATATATATATATATATATATATATATATATATATATATATATATATATATATATAATATGGAGCCTCTATGGTACAGAGGTAAAATGTGCGTTTTCGTACACTGAAGAACGAGGGTTGACGCCCCGCCAAGGGCGTTCTTCTGGCCACGTACTGCATTGGCGGACATCAGGGGTGCTGTAGTTGAACCATTGTTGCATACTATAAAGTATGCTTGCACTCAGTCGGCTTACGGGGGCCGATTACACTTGGTTCACAGACTACCCACACATCCAAAGCCACTCCAACACTACAGTTACACTTACAAGCACTTCTCACCCTACATACAATCTCTACTAGATAGCCTAAGCCACTTGGTAGAGATACATTCGCTGTATCGTCCCCACTTCTGTAGGTTTAGGTCGGTCGTGCAGTGGACGCTTAAACTGCTGCTGCTGCTCATATATATATATATATATATATATATATATATATATATATATATATATATATATATATATATATATATATATATATAATATATATATATATGAGAGAGAGAGAGAGAGATGAATGGCTTGGTCTCTCTCTCTTTCTCTCAACCATAGTCATACTCATACTCTTTTAACTTTTCTCTTTACGTAGGCTCATTTCCGGTCACTTTCTTATTTTCACAATTAGGGTCTCAGTCTCACTGATGCATAGATATTTACTATCTCGAAGAGTATATGCAGTTCTGATCCGATTTAAAGTCAAGAATACTATACGTCTACATTACGTTCTCATAAACTCTAATATTATTTTGTTATTTCTTCAAAATTCTTTCATGAAATACCACAGTGGCCCGTTTCTCTGTTGGCCCGTTTAGGCCTAGGATGCTTTTTTTTTTTTTTTTTTTTTTTCTCTCTCGCTGTCTCCGTTCCAATTTGTATTGCAGACATTTCTCGAACTGGAGGTGATGGATAAAACCCTCATCAATCATTTTACCAAGAGAGGCCTTTCCTAATTAAATATGAAACAAAAGCATCCGTGGGCCGAATGCTAATCGCTTCCAAAATAGTTTGTTGGCTTAGGTACAAGCTGCCTACAAACGAGATTTGAAGACAAGATATTTTGGACACACACACACACACACACACACACACACACACACACACACACACAGATCGACAAAAACTATATCATCTCGCCTTGCTAAGGAAGGGCGATAAAAAATTACAAAATTTTAAGGATTTCAGTCACCACGTTTCACAACAAAAAATTCCATATTAAATTAAAGGAAAACATTCGGGGGCCAAATGCTAATCACCCGCCTAAGCTGTTGGCCAAGTTACAAGCTACTTACAAAATGTGGGAAAAAAAATAGCAAAAATCTACGGAGTTTACTCGCCGCGTTTCACAAGAAGGCAATCTACATAATTATAAAAAAGTTGACCTTTGGCAGCCATTTTGGTGACCTTGACCTTGACCCGGAGTTCCCATTTTTCCACTTCGTCCAAGATTTTGGCCATAACTTGATACCCAAAAGGTTTCATGTTGATAGTTCAAGCCATTCATGAGATATAATGGTTCTAAAGACAGGCAATAAAAACTAGGTGACCATTGGCAGCCATTTTAGTGACCGAGACCTTGACCTTGAGTGCCCATTTTCTAACTCTTCCACGACTTTGGACATATCTTGATGCCCTGAAGGTTTCATGTTGATAGCTCAAGTCGTTCATGAAATATAATGGTAAACACACACACACACACACACACACACACACACACACACACACACACACACACACACACACACACACAGACGCAAGCAGAAACGTTATAGCTCCGCTTTGCTAAAGGGGGCGACAAAAATATGTGACAGGTGGCTTTCTGTCGTCTTTGATCAAATCCTCATCAATAGTAATAGGCTTCTGCCCATCCATATAGTTGCAATTTGCTGAAGGCTTCGTGAAAACTTTTCAGAAAAATTTGGCAACAGATATGTATACAAACACACAGACACATAAACAGACATGTACCGACAAAAACTACATTGTCTCGCCTCACTAAAGGCGGGAGATAAAAAATTGTTGAGAGGAAGGAAAAGTAAAACAAGAGTTTCGTCTCCGTAATGCAAATGTTAAAATATTCTGTAACATATTTTTTTTTTTAATAACGGAACAGAGGAGGGAAAAACAAATAAGTAAAAAAATAATAATTCATACACCAGATTATTGGTGTCCTCTGATCATGAAATGACTGTAACAGTTAGACTTAAACAGCTGCAGGTTGAAGTTTTGAGGGAAACAACTCTGGGGAAGCGAGTTCCAGAGAGATGCAGTTCGGGGAATGAAAGAATTCCGATAGGCAGAAGTTCTGCAATATGGTAATGTGATATTCCAGTTATGAGCGCTACTAGATGCCCGTGTAGCACGAGGGAAGGCATGGAGAGGTGGCACAATAGACGCAACTTCGTCTGAGCATTTGCCATTAAAATATCTGTAAAATAATGCAAAGGAAGCAAGATTCCTTCTTACCTGAAGGGGAGGTAGTTTATTAGTAATAGCAGGACTATTAATACGCTTTGTTCTAAATTTTGTCTAGTTGTTTTAATGCAACCTCTTCACATTCATTCCACAAGGGTGAGCAATATTCAAGCTGAGAGCGCACATGACTCTTATAAATTATAGCTAACTGCTCGTCAGTGAAGAAGTTACGGACTCTGTACGATAATGCAAGTTTCTTTGAGGCAGTTTTAGCAAGTGATCTGACATGAGAGGTCCAGCTAAGGGCATTGTTAAGTGAGACACCGAGAATTTCAATACTTTTGAAGATGGGAATATTTGTAGCATTGAAGGTAATATACGAATCTGGCAATACCTGTCTATTAGTTAACTGTATATATTTAGTTTTACTAGCATTAAATGAGACAAGGTTGTTTTGTCCCCATTCACTGATTGTAGATAAGTCTTGATTTATGGAGATGGCTGTACTGAGTTGAGAGTTAAAGATATCAGACTTTGTAAATGGGTGTCTGTGTGTGAATGAACTATGAAGAGTTGAGTCATCTGCATATGAATGGATGGGATTGTGGGTGACAGATAGATTATTATTGTGAACCAGGAACAGCGTTGGCGCCAGAACTGATCCCTGCAGCAGCCGGCGTTAATTAAGTGGAAATTGGAATATTCATCATCTACTTTTACTCTATTTTTCTGTTACTGAGATATGAGGAAATCAAAGGAACAAAAGACTTTAGTCCACAGTAAGGGAGTTTGGACAACAGGGAACGATGCCATACTCTGTCGAAGCCTTAGAAATATCAAGGACTACTGCATGAGTTTCTCCATGTAGGTCGATTGACTGATGAATGGTATGAGTCAGGAGACTGAGTATGTCAATGGTGGATCTTTCGTGGCGAAAACCATATTGCCTATCACTAATCAAGTTGTTGTATTCAAGATGTTTGACTATGTGCTTATTAATTAAAGTTTCAAATACCTTACCATGGGAAGATGTGACAGCTATTGGTCTATAATCAGAAGGGTCAGAGGGACTTCCTTTCTTAGGTATGGGGTGGATATTGGCTTCATTTCATGAATTAGGGAATGACGAGGTACGTATGCACAGTTTGAATAATTTAGCAAAAACAGAGGCAAGTTCTGGGGAACACTTTTTCAAAACAATTGGAGTTAACGCTAGACGATTATATTCAGCAGAGGGAAGGCCGACTATGTAAAAAAAAAATCATAATCAGTTTACTCCGATGGTAGAACATAAGTTAATAATTCCCTGTAACTAGAGAGAAATTTTATTATTAGAGACATCTAACTAGGTAGTATGGTTAAATGAATATAGTTGCTATCTTCCATTTGCTTACTTTGTTCTCGTTAGCACCAGACTATTTTATTCAGCATAGAGAATTCGTAGAATATAAAGTGTTGAGTATATACGGTTGTTAGTTTTCACAGTGGTAATTTCAGCAGGGAGAAAGCGAGGAGATGAGAGGGCGGAGTATTTCAATAAGTGTTTCATTGTGACAAACCAAATGGTTTCCTATACACCAGGAAACCATTTGCTACGCTGGGTGGTAACCATATAATCAAATTTTTGGCGTCTTGTGGTTTAGTGAGTAATTGTTGCGCTCCAATCGGATTGAGCCGGTGAAGGTTTATATCCAAAGGATGGTTGGGGTTGATTGCTCATGTAATGCCACTCAGGGATGAGTGAGGCTGGTCACTCTCATCTAAAATGTCGGGACCAGCTCCCTAGCCCCGGGCTCTTACGCCCCTCATGGGGCAATGTAGCATTGGATGGTGGATGGACTGTTTCATTTAGGTATTTACTTTTTCGCAAACTCGAGACGAGTTTATGCTGCAGAGAGAGGAGCCGAACGTAATAATATATTTAAGTGAAATAAGTTCTTTTTATTATTTGTGCAAATTCCAGACGATATTCTTCACAGAAGAACCCTATAAAATAATGTGTTAAATGCTATTCCCATAACTCATTCACTAAGTATTTTATCCTCCCTCATTCTCAGTTTTATTCATCCAAGAGAAAAACGTAAGCAGTAAAAATGACCGGACACTGGATTCATTTTTCCCTTATTGCACTTGAGGTCCAATGGCTGATCCTCACCCAAATATAATCGTCCGTCGTTAGTTTAAAATCCGAAAAATATTAGACAAGAAGCGATCATGAAGGAATTAATAATAGATTTGACACACTCTGAGCGTTATTATCGTTTGGCGATAGATATAAGAAAATACCATGGGGGATGCGTCCATGAGAGAGCTAATACTGACATACTTATAAAACGCAGGCTACTGTTACTCATTCGAAGTTCAATAAAATCTTCTGTCGTTAGATGAAATATAAAAACATAAATCGCCACCACGAAGGAATTAATTATTCCGCTCATTTTTGTCCATATGATGAAAGAATGAGTTTTCCAGTCTTGTTTTCCCCTTCGAGCCGTCACTACGATTGTTCTCTTTGTTATTCAGAGGTAATGGCAGTATTTATCACCCTTTCGCTTAAGATTTTTTCCCCACTAGCTCCAGAGAGTTTTACTGAGTATAGAAACCTTGTAAATTCTGAATTAATTATAACCCGAATCAAATCACATATGTATAATTTGCTCTCACTTCATTTTTTTTTTCTGAGATATGACCTACAGAATAATTAAGTACAGTGTTAATAGCTAATTCTTCCAAGGCATTGTATTCTTCCTCACTCCAAACGATTTTACAAAGAAAATTAAAATCCAAAGAATAAGTTATCGAACACTGAATCATTTTCTTTAACTCAGGCTCTTGCTGTCATTAACTGGAATAAATTATTTGAGGAGAGATAATCATCAGACTTAATGATGACACCCAAGCTCTTTAGCACACTCTGTGAGGAAAGGAAAAATAATAATAATATCTTGAGTTAGAATAAAAATTTAAAGAGACGCAACTTTTAACAACGGCACTGATGCGCTAATTGGAAGTAAATATTACACAAGACGTGACCATGAGAAACTTATTCACTGAGCTCTCCTTGGCTCAAAGGAAAAAGAACACCGATTTTACTTTCCTCAATAATTTCACTACCTGTGGCGTCATTGAGCATCTTCTGTGGTTATCTGGACTATTATTTTTTGTGTGTCCGACTTTTGGCACAAATTTGATAGTCCGTTCTTTAAAGGTACAACAAATCTTCTATGTGCCATACACCTTCACATAATCACCACTTCGATACTACGAGCCTAGATCAATACTGAAGAAGTGCTAGGCTGGGCTTATTTAGGGCTAGTGAGATGTATTTTTTATGATATGTTGGTGGGTATTCTGGATAACATTGTATAGCAAATTTCAGGGTCAAGAAAAAACAGTCCTCTTTAGGATTATCTTATCAATTCAAGTGTGCTGAATCTACATCTGATAGCCAAATACCCCTATCACGTCACATTTTCTCATAATATGCCTACTAAACATTCATACATTAAAACTAGAAAAAAAATAAATAATTCTATTGGCATTGGCAAATGATATGTGGTCATTGTCAATATTCAGTATCCATTAAAAAATAAGCACTTAACAAGTATTTTAGAGTGAGTTTCTGTACTTATTAATATTTACTTCTGCGTTTGTGTGATGCCTCTGGTTAGTCACGCTTCAGATTCAGGCAGAAATCGGCTAGCATGGCTAGACTCCATTTCCCTTTGTACCTGCTCTCCATTATTGATATATCTTGATGAAACTTCTCTCCGTGTTCATCACTTACATCCCCTGCATTCTCTGGGAAAAAGGACAGATAAGAATGTAGAAAACGAAGTCTCAGTGGCATGTTGCACCCAAATCTTGGTAATACTTGCTTAGTTCATCCAGTAAAACATTACGCTGGCCCTCTTTATGCTTTCCCAGTACTCCACTGCACACACCTCTGAAAGCACACCGAGCAGCTAACTCAGTTTCATCCATCATTAATTTAAAATCTTTGTCATTTATAAGTTGACGAATTTGAGGGCCGATAAATATGCCTTCTTTAATTTTAGCATCACTTATTTTGGGAAATTTCTCCTTGAGGTACTGGAAACATGGCTTATGATGCTGCAGAGCTTTGGCAAACTGTTTCTTTAAGTCCAGTTTTATATGGAGAGGTGGCAAAATGATAATTTCCTTCTTTACTAGTGGTTATATGACTAACATAACACTGCGTGATCCGGGTATCAGTGAATCCCGAAGTGGCCATGCTGAGCGTACATAATGTTCTGATTTTGCTCGGCTGTCCCACTTCATAGAAGGCACATAACATTTTTGTATAGCCAGTTTGTAACCCATTAAGAATGGCCACAACTTTCAAATCTGCACAAATAAGCCATTCATGTTCACAGTAATTTATGCGATCTAGAATGAAAGAAAGATTTTCATATATCTCTCTTAAAATGACTGAGTGAGCAATTGGAACGGATGGCACGGTGTTTCCAATGTGCAGTAAGACAGCTTTAATGCTGTAAAGTGATGCAACAATAAACAACCTTCAGTGGCTTGATTCATAGCTCATTTCAAGAGCATCAAAGATTCCTCTGATATCACTGCAAGAACAAAGGTTGTTTTCCAATGAGTAAAATTGCTGCAGATCTGACGAGCGCTTCCTGAATGTTGTAATCCTTGAAGCTATATCCAACAGATTCCATTCTTGCAGACGGGAGGCTAGGAGTTCGCTCTGTTGATTAGTAAGGGTTAGATCACGGACCAAATCATTGAGTTCAGGCTGGGTGATGAGATGCGGTTTCTTGTCAGATTCAGGTCGTGGCTCATACGTAGAATAATGTGATTCTGGTTCGTTCGAGCTGTCCGTGTCATCGCTTGGTATATCAGATGGTGGCTGAGGAACAGGTATATCACTCGAATGTTTGACAGGGCGAATAGCAGACTGAAGATCTGGGTGGACAATATTTTGCCCTTCCGGTTGCGACCTGTAGTGAGAAAAGAAATACATCATATAGCACTTCTTCTGTATTTAGAAAAAAAAAAAAAAGATGTCTTGTGAGAAAACTCTAACTGACAAGGAACATAGAGGGAAGAATACTTACCTGTGATATCTGTTAAATAGAAGTAGCGGTCACCTGAATGGTCCTTCGGCTCTCTTCAGACCATTGGCACACCAAATGTAAGGCCAGGACCGGTGCCTTTGACCCATGCCAAAAGTGAACTTGTGCACCTGACACAGCAAATATGAGATGACCACCGTTTGTCCTGATCACCAATCTTACATCCGAAGTACAGCTGTTATAGTTTCTTCATGTGTGGAGTCAAGTGTCTTGTATATTGTTTCAGTGTCAGCGATCCGCATATATAACAAAACTGTCTAGAGAATTCTTGCATTCTCTTCGCATTATTGCTTAACCCGCGCCGTCCCGAGGACGTACTTCCACGTCCTCACGTTTTGTCACAACTAATCCCGAGGACGTACTTCAACGTCCTGCAATTGCAAGGTTCATAATTTCCACAATTTTCAATTTTCGCGAGTCATTTTTGGTACGTATACACGGGACACCTGCCTCAACAAGATGCCAGGCAGAGACAATGCCTTACCCAGCATGACCTCCTCCCCCCCCTGCATGCCCTTTTCTCAGCAATTCACCTGTTATCAGTGACCTGGCCAGTATAGCCATGTCATGCCACGGTACGAAATTCAGGGCCAGAGTGATTCCCCAATCAATGACAATGTGGAGGACAAACTTTACATAGCATTAGAGGAAGAAACAGTTAGAAATGATGATCAGGTAATGTGGCAAAAAAAGGTCAGGTATTAGTGAGTGAAACAATGCTTATAATGCCTATATTACTGCTTGAAAACCAATATACTTTTTTACTACATATAAATTCGTAACAGGAAATAAATAAATACCGTTTATGAGTGGTGTGAAATAGTTATCCTCCCACAGAACTCGTTTTCTTTGGTGCCAGCCTGATAGAAAACCCAGTTAAGTAAGGAGGCTCTCCTACCTGTAATGAGTATTTTAAACCTCAGGTGAGCGATTTCTCTATGAATTTTCGATGTTTCTCACCAAAAGCAAAAGTTTTAGCAAAAAAAAAAAAGGTCGAAAATTGCCCGGGATTGGGGGGTACCAGTGGTCGAAAAGTGGCCGGGACGGGGCGGGTTAAGTAATATCAATGTCACCTGTAAAAAGAAATAAAAATTGGAGGATCTAAGTCAAATTAGAATTTTGCGCTAAAAGATAATGACGCACTCGAGACAGGAACCATTGGTGACTTAGCACGCGAGGTGCCTTGGGGTGAATAGCGTTACATATACGTGGATCATTTACAAGAAATTGGTGGGTCACACACAAAATTGGGTGTTGTTTTTGTGATCTGCGTACAAAACTGCCTTAGGAAAGATAACTCTTGCTTCCCCCTCCCCCCCCCCCTTTTTTTTTTCTGTTATACAGTTTAATGCGTAAAGCCTGTCTTAACGAAATTTAAATTTTCACACTGTTTCCCGCCACCAGAGTGGGATCAGACTCACATTCTTTCGAAAAACAGGCAACCTCTTTAACAAGTAGACCACCACTTTCTCATTTGCTTTTCTTTTTTCTTTACTTTTTTTTTCGATAATTAGAGTTATTATTATTTGAAGGAGAAATCTCACAAGGTAATCAGCTGAGAACAGTCTTCACAGCTGGTTCGTCTAGATGCTGTATTCTCACCAACTCTGACCGTTTTTACATAACACTCTAATGACGTCTAACTCAAGTATTAATATTATTTTTCTCTAGCTAATAACAAACATTTTTATTCTAAGAGTGAATTATAGGAGACAAAGTGTGCTAAGATGAAGAAAAAAAATCGATGCAGTAAAATGAAATCGAATAATGACTTCAGCTTTCCTAGTCATTCAGCTCGTCCTCGCCAAAAGTAAGTGGGAATAGAATGCCGAGTTTTGCAGGCAGGTTTCCCCCTCGGTCGCGTCGTCAGTGATCATCCTCTCTATTGATCAGGTCAGTCTTCCTTCAAGTGGGGATCAGGCCAATTACCGGTTTCTGTCAAGGCGGCAAATTGAGCAGAACCCTTCCCAAGTGGATGTGAAGATGGGAGTGGGTAGGAAATATATATAACTAGATGGGAAAAATGGGGGAAAATGGATGCGAGGGAGGGAAACGGAAAGGGAATGAGGGAAAAATTAGCCCCTTTCCTCCAACGACACATTTCTTAATATATTCTTGCTATTTCCAGAGGCTTTTTCCCCAGATTAGGATATTTTTTGAGCTAGGAATTTTGATGTAGATTTAATCAATCCCTTCACTACGCGAGTTTAAAAGAATCGCTGAAAAAAATCGTCTGCTAGTAGTCTGGTTTAATGTGAAAGGACATCAACGGATTGAAGGGGTTACTGAAAAGGGAAACAAACAAAAAAGAAAACAGACCAAGAAAGATGGGAATTATAGCCCAAGGGATGAGGATCTTCTAGGCAAAAGAATGAAACAGGAGAGAAGGGATGTGTAGGACAGTGAATGACAAAGGGAAAGAAAGTAAGTCTGCGAAATGTATATTATGAGAAAAGGAAGAGAGAAGATGAAAAGTAAAGACAGAAAAATGGGGAAAATATGACAAAATTAAACTATAATTGAGAGGGAAAAATGAAGGAAATGCATGTAATAAGGAAATGGAAGAAAATAGTAGGAAAAACAGAAAATCAAATGGGAAAAATATAGGAAAAATGACAGTGGAGGGAGAGAGAGAGGGAGTGTAGGAAATTAGGTAACCAGCAGAAGGGCGAGACGAAAGGGAGGATAGGCAATGAAATAAAGAGAGGTAGAGTGTAGGAAATACAGATAGGCTAGCTGGATAGGAGAGATACAGGAACAGTGAATGACAAAATCATAAAATTGAGTATAGAATATACAAGTAATAAAGGAAGAAGCATGACAGAAAGGTGTGAAGGCTATTCAGAGTTTACTAGAACAAAAGTGAAAGAATAAACTAGCAAAGCAGTGGGATATGAATATTAATAAGAGAATTAAGGAAGAGTTAGGGATTATAAATTAGTGTCAGAGGGATTCAGAAAATATGTCAGTGGTGGATTTAACGCCATTAATGACCTCAACAAAACGGAATGTGGGCAACCAGGAGCCTCCCTGGGTTCTGCTAGATGCACATCAGTCAAGAGAACCGGCTGGATATTGTAGTAGTTTCAGAAACAGATCATATCCAATTTATGTTTTATGAAGTCCTGACTAATAGTTGCCATTTCCAGGAAAATGATAACCAAATGATTGCCTGATAACCAAATGATTGCCAGAATTCGTTTCTCTCAAGATGCTTGGACACACTGCGTTTCAAAGACTAGAAATCCTGGGTAGAGGAAAATACAGTTTGACCAATATGGTTGGAAAGTTGAACTGTTCCATCAAAGTAGGAGTGAGAATTTCGTTTGACTAATGTCTTAGAGAGCTTGGCAGCAAAGGGGCGGGAATGCGTTGCTAAATTTATTATTGCGCCCATAACAGGGAAGGGGTGGTGTGGCGGTAGGTGGAAGCCGAGAATTCAGAGATGCAGTGCAAGTGAAATAGCGACAGTAGAGTGAGGGAAAGGGATACAGCATTGCTACGAAGAGTGACAGGTTGAAGGTAGTTAGCAAGAGGGAGAGAGTTAAAGAGATTATAAGTCATTTCGCCATCTCTGTTTAAAAGGACTGTGTGAGGTGAGTTCCCTCCCATTACTGAGCAGAGGTAAATACGACCATTGATCACTGTCAGCAATTGTGCAAGGAATAATAATAATAATAATAATAATAATAATAATAATAAGGATAATAATAACCAGTAAAGTGGGTTTTGTGAGCACGTGACGAGCGAGCGAGTGTTTGTACATACGCCTATCATCATATTTTCATCTTGATGTAAGCTTTCAACATTCCTTGTGAGGTACTTGAACAATAACAGAAGAATACTTGAGTAAAAATATTTACTTTCTCATTTTTTTTTTCCTCTCTCTCCCGTTATTTCCCTGAATGTGCATATAGCGAGGCAATGCAGCATTTATCACACGCGCAATGTTCAGTTTTCTGCTACCGACTTGCCATGTCAACGAACCTCAGTGGTAAATGCATGGCTGTTGATCGAATGATAAAACCCAGAAATGGGGTAAGTATCCTTGCTGATTTCACCCCTCAAACATACAAAAAATTATCATGTAAAATTATCAGCTTAATATGTTATAGTTAATCGTGAGAAATCATGGAAGAAATCATAATGTTACAAAAAGAAATCCGATTTCATGGTGGAGCCCATCATTTCAAGCCCTCTGTATATTCCTTTGGAATGCTGGGATTCCTAGAGGTTTCTTTGGTTTCATGAGTAAATATATATAGCTAAAAACAAAATTTACTGACTGTATTTACTACCTGCTGAAAGAATATCTTCTCCCTCTCACATAGTAGAAAAGTAATTAGCCTCTGAAAACCATCGCTGACGGGCCATGTCGTGTCGGATCAAGCCAAGTCATGTCATGCCGCTTATTTCTCAGTTGAAAGTAGTGTAAGCACTGCATCGCTGCGCATGCTGTAATAAAAGATTATTATTATTATTATTATTATTATTATGTACATACATTAATAAATACGGTGTCGGCTCAGGACATTCAGTGTATGGGAAGACAACCTCGCGAAAAAGTAATGCGAGTTACCTGTGCCTGATCCCGAGAGAGAGAAACCCCCATAAATATTTGGAATGATGATGGATGTACATTGTTGAAAGTTAAGGGATAGTCTGGCGGTTATTGACTGATTGAAATATGCTGGAACTGAGTTCTTGATGCATAAAAAATTACAAAGGTTCCCTTACCTCATTAGGAAACAGTAGCTATGTCAGAAATCAGCAGTGCCAGAGTCACATTATTTGATTGCTGAAGTAACCATTGTGGAGGACGCTGTGAGAAGTAGATAGAAAGTGAAGGATGTAGCCATAAGCTAGTTAGTGGTAAGGCAGAATCCTGAGGAACACCATTTTTGCAAGGGGCCGTCTACAGCAACAACTATAAAACAGCCGGAATGGAAACTACAAATGAAAGCATTGAGAGAGCGGGGAAAAAGAAAACGTAAAAGGTAGTTACGAATTAACGATTCGTGCCAAAGTCGTTCAAGCGCCATTTAGCATTAATGGCCAAGTAATTGAGTGAAGTTTTGAATCTTAGATGCCTCTGTACGTAGCACTTATTTAAAAACTAATGACTCTAAAAAAAAGTGGAAGTAGCGTGGGTAAACTGAGACACAAGTCAAGAATGAGAGCAGTGGAAATGAGTTATTTAAGAGGAGCCTGTGGAGTCACATGGAGAGACAGGCTGACAAATGTTGATATAAAGGAGCGTTGTTGTGTGGATATGGATGTGATAGGAAGCGTTAGGAGGAACACACTGAGGTGATTTGACCATGTGGAGAGGGTGGAGGGTGAGAGACTGACGAGGAGAGTGTATGTGAGTGAGGTGGAGGGGGGGAGAGGGAGGAGGAGGAGGCCGAGGATGAGATGGACGGATGGATTGGAGAGGTATATGAGAGAGGGGGGTGTGAGTTGAGAGCGGGGCCGTGAAATGGCGGGGGACAGGGCGGCGTGGAGGCGATTTGTTTGTGGCCACCCCGTACGGGATTAAGGCGTCTGGCAATATATATATATATATATATATATATATATATATATATATATATGTATATATATTGCCAGATGCCTCAATCCCGTTCCGGGTGGCCACAAATAAATCGCCTACACGTCGCTCTGTCCCCCGCCCTTTCACTGCCCCGCGCCCAACTCACACCCCCTCTCTCATATACCTCTCCAACCCATCCCTCCATCTCATCCTCAGCCTCTCCCTCCCTCTTCCCCCCTCCACCTCAATCACATACACTCTCTTCGTCAGTCTTTCACCCTCCATTCTCTCCACATGGCCAAATCACCTCAGTGTATTCCTCCTAATGCTTCCTATCACATCCACATCCACACCACAATGCTCCTTTATATCCTCATTTGTCAGCCTGTCTCTCCATGTGACTCCACAGGCTTATCTTAAATAACTCATTTCCACTGCTCTCACTCTTGACATGTGTCCTTCCAGCAACGTCCAAGCTTCACTTCCATACGTTAAAGTTGGTATCACAATACTGTCATGTAGTAACTTTTTCACTTCCATGCTCACTTCCCTGCTTCTTATCACTGCTTTCAAGGAACCAGCAACTTTTCTTCCCTGTTGTACCCTTTCAAGCACTTCACTCTCCAAACCTCCATCCTTACTCATCACACTACCCAAGTACTTAAACGTACTCACATTTTCCAATTCCTTACCATCCAATCTCACTGTACATTCACTGACTTCACCTCTCTCAAAGACCATCACTTTACTCTTCCCTACATTCACCTTTAGATTCCGTTTCTTACACACTGTCCCAAACTCATCCACCAAGCCTTGCAGCTCTCCTTCGTCTTCACTCAACAACACAGTATCATCTGCAAACAACAGTACAGGGAGTTTCCAAACACTATCCTCTCTCACCAGGGCCACTCCAATATCCACTACCCTACCTTGTACCTCTTTTATTACCCCCCCATCCATGTACAGATTGAACAACCATGGAGACATGACACATCCCTATTTCAACACAACCTTCAAAGAGAAAAATTCACTCAGTTCACCATCCACACGCACTGCAGCCTTAGCACCATCACACTGTACATACTCTTCACAGCATTCAACAACTTCCCATCTACTCCATATATTCTTAATACTTTCCACAATCCTTGTCTATCCACCCTGTCATATGCTTTCTCCAAATTCATGAAAGCCGCATACAACTTCTTTCCCTTCTCTAGAAACATTTCCACTAAAGATCTAAGAATGAATATATGATCTACACAACCTCTTCCTTTCCTAAAGCCTCCCTGTTCTTCTCCAATTAATTCCTCTGTTCTTTCTCTAACTACGTCAATAAGTATCCTACCATACACTTTTCCTATTATACTAAGAAGACAAATGCCCCTATGATTACCACACACTTCTTTTTCCCCTTTTCCTTTGTACAAGGGAATAATTATACCTGACTTCCAATCCTCCGGGACTCTACCTTCCTCCCAGGCCAACCTGCACATTTTCTACATCCATTCTACTACTATCTCTCCCCCATACTTCAGCATTTCACAACACACTCCATCAATTCCTGGGGCTTTCCCCAATTTAACTTTCTTCATCGCTTCCACAACTTCTATCCTACTGATTTCTTCCTGTCTTCTCACCTCCCTCCTTCTCCCAGCCATTCCCCAGCCACTTATACTCGCATTACTTCCATCCTCTATGTTCAACAATTCCTTAAAGTGTTCTCTCCATCTGCTCACTTTTTCTCCCTTCTCCACTAGCAATATACCATTTTTATCTTTCACTCCCCTGCTAACTTCACTTCCACCCTGTCTTGCTCTTTTCACCCCTTTCCAGAACATTTTCTTACAGTCCCTCCACTTTCCACTCAAGTTCCATCCAAATTCCTCATCCGCTCTCTTCTTACTCTCTCTTACTAATCTTTTCACCTCTTTCTTTCTACATATAACTCTCTCTTCCGCCTCTCAACTTCTTCCACGCCCCTATTTCTCATCCATTCATTGTATGCTTTCTTCTTTTGTGCCACAGCCTGTCACCTCTTCATTCCACCACGCTGTTCCTTGCACACCCCTCCGTCTTCTCTTCATCCCACACACCACACCACATGCTGCACAAATTTATTCTGTAAATATCCTGTACACACCTTCCACGTTCCCCATCTGCTCCAATTCATATTTGCCCAATCGTTCCTCCACTTCTCTCTTATACTCTGCCTTTTTCTCATCCTCTTGTAACCTTTCCACTCTCCTTACAAATACTTCTTCTTCCCATCCTTCCCTTCTTCTATTTCTTCATTCATATTGGACCTTGATTCTGGCCACCACCAAGTAGTGGTCAGAAAGTCCACTCCCCCAGCCTCTATAAGCTCTTGCATCCATTACACATTTTTGCTTCCTTTCATCCACACACACATAATCAATCACTGCCTTCCTTTCATTCAGTTCACCACCCACCCTTCTCATCACTCGCTATGTATACCAGTGGATCATTTTGTGCCTGAAGAGGGTATTAGCTATCACCAACCCCCTCCCAGCACAAATGTCCACTAATTCACTGCCATTCTCATCTATCTCAGCAGGCACACCCCACTCACCAACTATTCCATCCACCTTCACATTCCCTACTTTACCATTCATATCACCGATCAAAAGCACTCATTCATTCATTCCAAACTTTTCCATGCACACTTCCATATTTGTCCAGAACTCTTCTCTCACTCTGCTTGCACGATCTTGCGTTGGCGCATACACACACACAATCGCCCACATTTGTATTCCAACTTTCAATCTTACTCACACAATCCTTGACCCAACTGATCCATACTCTCTTATGCTCTTCTTCCATCTTTTACTCTCAACTATACATACGCCTTCTTTTGCCCTCTCATTCTCACCTACTGCACATATACCCCATCCATACTCCCATTCTCTCACACTCTCACCTCTCCATTTCATTTCAGTTATTCCGCATACATCAACTTTCGCACCCTCAAGCACCTGGACAATCTCTCTCTCTTTCACCTCATTATTCGCTCCCCTAACATTCCAAATTCCGATTCCCATGTCCTTTGTACGGTCCTTGGTCGTCGTCTTTTGGTCAGTCCTTGTCCAAGGCTTATTGTTCATCTTTTTAGTTAGTTGTTTTCCGGGGAGCGGCACTAACCCTCTGCCAACCCTTTTAGTCGCCTTTTACGACAAGCAGGGATACTGGGAGAGTATTCTTGAAAAAAAACCTACCCCCCGGGGGGGAAATTAAATACTGCGAGGATTCGAAGCAGCGCTTGTAACTGCGTGAGTACAGCAGCATACCAACTGAGCCATTTAGGCACCATATATATATATATATATATATATATATATATATATATATATATATATATATATATATATATATATCTGTCTATCTATCTATCTATCTATTTATATATATATATATAGGTGAATGTAGGGAATAGTAAAGTGATGGTCTTTGAGAGAGGTGAAGCCAGTGAAATGTACAGTGAGGTAGGATGGTGAGGAAATGGAAAATGTGAGTACATTTAAGTACTTGGGGAATGTGATGAGTAAGGATGGAAGTTTGGAGGGTGAAGTGCTTGAAAGGGTACAGAAGGAAGAAAGGTTGCTGGTTCCTTGAAAGCTGTGATAAGAAATAGGGAAGTGAGCATGGAAGTGAAAAATTTACTACATGACAGTATTGTGATACCAACTCTAACGTATGGAAGTGAAGCTTGGACGTTGCTGGAAGGACACAAGTCAAGAATGAGAGCAGTGGAAATGAGTTATTTAAGATGAGCCTGTGGAGTCACATGGAGAGACAGGCTGACAAATGAGGATATAAAGGAGCGTTGTGGTGTGGATGTGGATGAAGATAGGAAGCGTTAGGAGGAAAACACTGAGATGGTTTGGCCATGTGGAGAGGATGGAGCGTGAGAGACTGACGAGGAGAGTGTATGTGAGTGAGGTGGAGGGGGGGAGAGGGAGAGGGAGGCCGAGGATGAGTTGGAGGGATGGAGTGGAGAGGTATATGAGAGAGTAGTTGTTTTGTGGAATATTCGCCATGCACTTGTTGGGGCACGGGCAAAGAGCCCGTCAGGGAAGAAGCAAGAAACAAGCTCTCCAATGAGAGAATAGCGGGGACAGCAAACTGGCGAACGAAGGAAAGGCGGCAGAGGCAGGGGAAGATGTGATAGTTCGTGGTGAAATCGGCTGACCGATGATCGACGAGTCAGGGCGGGGCTTGACGGTAGATGGTGAGGCCAGCTGCATAATGGTCTAAAAGAGGGCAGGGCGGGACGAGAGTCGGGTAGACAGCACGGTGCCGATGGAGGAGGCACCGACGAGCTCAGGTGGAAACCGCACCGACGCTGCTGTCAACCCCCACGTCCCTGATGGAAAGAGCAAAAAAGACTCGTCCAGCTCTCCAGCAGCAGCAGGTGGAAGCACAGAGGGGAGGCCCGGTCCTGGTCGTCACAGATGGCACAGACCTGGTCCAGGTCGTGGCGGAGGGAGGGTCGTCGGCCAGGTAGTCTAGGGCGGAGGAGCCTCGACCTCCTGGTGGGCAGACCAGTGCACTCCCTCAGATAGAAACTACGGGTGTGTGAGCTTGGAGCAAGGTAGTGAAATGGCGGGGGACATGGCGACGTGGAGGCGATTTGTTTGTGGCCACCCCGTACAGGATTAAGGCGTATGGCAATTATATATATATATATATATATATATATATATATATATTTCCATTTACCTATCTATCTATCTGTCTATCTATATCTAGTCTATCTATATCCATGTACCTACCTATCTATCTATCTTTCTTTCTATCTATCTGTCTATCTATCCATTTACCTGTCTATCTATCTATCTATCTATACTGTATATATGTGTTGTTACATAGCCTATGATTTCATCATCCTTTGTGTAATTCTAACGTACAGTATGCTGCATGTTTGATCACGAGCGTGTTCTACCTCACTCCCCCCCTCCTCCCTTATAGTAGAGTAAGTCGTTCTTTCTGTTGTTCAGAGCATGATTGTCAACTCTTTGTCCCCATGGCTTCATTTGCGCGTCCTTCTTACAAGTTGTATCAAGCTCTGCCGGCCCCTATATAATTAGCTGTCTCTGCATTATTGCCACTTAGATCTACTCCTCATTTTGTTCACATCTCTGTCCTCCCCTGTACAGTTGTTATTATTGTGAGTGCTCAGGAAGTCTCCAACCATCTAGCTGCTGTGTAATTTGAGTATAAGTGTTATTGCATTTTTTCTTGTACTGTGTAGCGTAAGGTGTTGATTCGTAGGCCTAGTAAAGTTTTTGTAATTCATATTCTCAGCCAGTGGTATTAATATTTTGTATTTGTAATAATATATCTTGCATTAACTGAGCATTATCCAGTGTTTTCTCATTTTATCAGGGCTGACTTAGATAAATTTACTCATCCTAATTTCGTGTTAATAGAGGCTATTGCAGTTAACCATATATTTAACCTGTTTTTTGCCATTACATTATCCTTATGAGTCCTGAATGTTTTGTTGTTAGTTTGAGCAATAAACTTTAACTTGTAATTTTACCTAACTCTTTTGTTTTGAACCTGGAACTTTACGGGACAGTAGTGATTTTTAGTATTCTCACTTAAAGTGTACATTATCTTTCTCTGTTCCATAACATAAATTTGGCAACCTCTTATCAGGATATTCAGGATATTATCATAAGGATATTGCTTGATACTTTGCGACTGTGATTTATTAATGATGTCTACTATTACTACACTTGATGAAGCCAAAGATTTTTTGTCAAATGTGCAAACAGTGTGTGATGTAGAAAACAGAACAAAGAATGAACTTAAGCTTGATGCTCAACAATTGGGAATCGCAGTTCACTCTCATCATTCTAAAGATCAAATTGTTGGCATGATTAATAAAAGCTTGTTTAATGTAACTCCTCCAAATGAGCAAACGCAGATTGAAATAGCTAAGTTACAGCTAGCTCTGCAGGAGGCTCGTGTTAAGGAAGCTGAGTTTCAGGCTCGTGCTAAGGAGGCTGAGTCTCAGGCTAAGGAGGCGGAGTCCCAGGCTCGTATTCAGGAGGCTGAATTTCAGGCAAATGCTCGTATTCAGGAGGCAAAGGCACAGGCTCAGGCACAAGTTGAACTTGCTAGGATTCAGGCAGACCATGAGTATCGCATGAAACAATGTGGAACTGGATCAGCTAGCTCTGATGAATTTGATGTGGCTAAAAATGTTAAACTTGTCCCTCCTTTTAATGAATCTGATTTAACAAAGTATTTTCAGTTGTTTGAGAGGGTAGCTACAGGTTTTAATTGGCCCAAAAGGTATTGGCCAGTACTCCTTCAAACTGTTCTCACCGGTAAAGCTCAAGTAACTTATGCATCTTTGCCTCAGGATCAATCTGATAATTATGATGTAGTTAAGAGCTTGATTCTTAAGGCCTATGAGCTTGTTCCTGAAGCCTATAAAGTAAAATTTAGGACAACTTACAAGCAAGATAAGCAATCCCATGTTGAGTATGCAAAAATCAAAGAAGATCTGTTAGAGCAGTGGTTAAATTCTAAGAATGTGGATTCTGATTTTGGTAAATTTAAGCAGATGATTTTGCTGGAGGACTTCAAGAGCTGTATTAGTAAAGATGTAAGCCTATATCTTGATGAGAGAAGAATAGATAATTTGTCTGATGCTGCAGTTTTAGCTGATGAATATGTCCTCACTCACAAGAGATATTCTAAAGAAAAAGGGAAAGCTGAGGGTAAGTACGTTGCCTCTACTCAGAGTACAGGTAACAGGAAAGAGAATAAAGATGATGTTTCTCAGGTAGTAAATACCAGCTTCACCTCTAGATTTCGGAAAAGTAAATGTACTTATTGTAGTAAGCTTGGTCATACTACGGAGAGATGTTTCAGGAGACAGCGTGATGTGAACAAAAAGGAGTCTTTAAATATTTAGTCAATTGGTCTAGTGTCCACTCTTGAGAGTTCCCAGAATTCTTTAACTGAGTTAACTGAACCTGCTTTGAGGGGTAACTTAAATTCTCATGATGGAGCTCCTCTTTTGAGTAGTAACGTGGGTGACACTCTCAAGAATTCATGTGCTAATTTCCTGTCTGATGGTTTTGTCAGTCCTCCGGACAGTAATGACAGGAAATCAGTTAAAA
Source organism: Coenobita brevimanus (assembly GCF_032717465.1). NCBI lineage: Eukaryota > Metazoa > Arthropoda > Malacostraca > Decapoda > Coenobitidae > Coenobita > Coenobita brevimanus. The sequence continues at coordinate 19,907,769 of NC_137048.1, forward strand.
TATATCGTGATACAGGTGCTTGCCAATCCCTTATGCTGACCAGTGTTCTAGGCTCTAATGTTAATTCCTCTGATGAAACTGTAATCTTACAAGGTGTAGGGAATAATTACTTCTCTGTCCCTCTGTGCAGAATGAATTTAGAGTCTGGTTTTCTTAATGGTTCCGTTATGGTTGGGTTGGTTGAGACACTCCCAATGTCAGGTGTAACTTTCTTACTTGGAAATGATATTGGAAGTCAAGTGTGTCCAGCTCCTCAGTTGTCTAGTGAGCCAGTGGCTGCGTCCTGGGATTGTGATGTCCCTGATGTGTTCCCTGCATGTGCTGTCACTAGGGCTAAGTCTAAAGTTACTGGTGATTTAGAGGATAATGATGATGATGATGTTATCATAGCTGACACTTTTCTTGCTAATTTGGACCACTCACCAGATGAGGTAGTACCCCGTAGTGTTGATAATTTGTCTCGTCAAGAGTTGGTTGAGTTGCAGGTTGCTGACTCTGAGTTGAAAGGTCTAGCTAACTCTGCTTGCAGTGAGGAAGAGTCAGTTGATGCTTCTACTTGTTATTATGTAAAGTCAGGAGTACTTATGAGGAAGTGGAGACCCCCAACAGCATCAGCCGACTGTGAATGGGAGGTTGTACATCAAGTTGTCATCCCCCGTGTTTGTAGGCAGGATATCATTAGAGTGGCTCATGATTCCAGTTTGGCAGGACACCTTGGAGTGAGGAAGACTGTGGCACGCATTTTGAAACACTTCTATTGGCCAGGTATCTTCAGGGATGTTTCCTGGTATTGTAAGTCTTGTCACACATGTCAAGTTGTGGGGAAGTGTAATCAGACCGAAAAGGTTGCACCTCTAGTTCCCATTCCTCCTTTTGAGGCGCCTTTCACCCGTGTGTTGGTGGATATTGTGGGCCCTCTTCCTAAGACTTCTTCAGGATTTTCTTATGTGTTGACCCTGATTGATATGGCTACTCGTTATCCTGAAGCCATTCCACTTAGAAATATCTCAGCAAAGAACGTGGTTAAGGAAATACTAGGGTTCTTCACAAAGTTTGGTCTGCCCAAGGAGGTACAGTCAGACCGGGGAAGTAATTTCATGTCAAATGTTTTCAAGCAGTCTCTGAAAGAGTTGGGCATCACCCAGATCACGTCTTCAGCTTACCATCCCCAGACCCAAGGAGCGTTGGAGAGATATCATCAAATACTCAAATCGATGCTCAAGAAATACTGTTTGGAACATCAGAAAGACTGGGATAAAGGTCTTCCATTCGTTGTATTTGCCGCAAGAGAATCTCCAAATGAATCACTGGGCTTCTCACCCTTTGAACTACTGTTTGGCCATGAAGTAAGAGGACCCCTTAAGCTACTCAAGGAATGCTGGCTGTCGGAGGAAGATGACGTCAACCTGCTGGAGTATGTGATGAAGTTCAAAGAACGGCTGTCCACTGCTTTACAGCTGGCGAGAGAGAATTTAGGAGCTGCTCAGGAGAAGATGAAGACTTGGTATGATAAAAAGTCCAGGTTACGCCACTTTCAGCCAGGAGATCAGGTTTTGATTCTGCTACCAGTGCATGGGCAACCTCTTCAAGCCAAGTTTAGTGGTCCTTATTTCGTGGAGAAAAAACTCAGTGATGTCAACTATGTCATCGCCACACCAGATCGTAGAAAGAACAAGCAACTATGTCACATCAACATGCTAAAGTTATATCACAGGCGGGACGAAAATAATCCAGTCTGCACTGTAGCTGTTCCACCCGAGTCTGCAAGTGAAGCTCTCCCATGCAGTATGAGCCTGAGTGATAGTTTGGGGAAGAATCCTGATATCATGAATGATCTCCAGACTAAGCTTTCTCATCTACCTCCCAAGGAAAGGCAGAAGTTTTTGGCATTACTGCATGAGTACCTGCAAGTGTTCCGTGCCACTCCAGGAAGAACCACTGTGTTGATGCATGATGTCAATGTTGGAGACGCAAAGCCAATTAAATTGCCTCCTTACCGTGTGAACCTGGTGAAAGTTCCTCTCATCCAGAAGGAGCTTGGCTACCTGTTGGACCACAAGATGATTGAGCCCTGTCAGAGCGAGTGGAGTTCTCCTGTCACTCTAGTCCCTAAGCCGGGTGGGTCACAGCGGCTTTGCATCGACTACAGACGTGTTAATCAGATAACCAAAACAGACACTTACCCTCTCCCTCGTGTGGAAGATTGCATAGACAAGATCGGAAAGGCTAGGTACATAAGTAGGTTTGATTTGTTAAAGGGATACTGGCAAGAACCTATGACTGAACGTGCTTGGGAGATCTCATGTTTTGTAACACTAGGAAAGACTTTCGCATGTTATGTAATGCCATATATAGATTGTTTTAGAGTAATAAGAAATTTCCTTTGTAAATTTCTTTTTTCTTTGTGGGGAGGTGTTACATAGCCTATGATTTCATCATCCTTTGTGTAATTCTAACGTACAGTGTGCTGCCTGTTTGATCACGAGCGTGTTCTGCCTCAGTCCCCCCCTTCTACCGTTATAGTAGAGTAAGTCGTCCTTTCTGTTGTTCAGAGCGGGATTGTCAACTCTTTGTCCCCATGGCTTCATTTGCGCGTCCTTCTTACAAGTTGTATCAAGCTCTGCTGGCCCCTATATAATGAGCTCAGTCTCTACATTAATGGCCACTTAGATCTGCTCCTCATTTTGTTCACATCTCTGTCCTCCCCTGTACAGTTATTGTTGTGAGTGCTCAGGAAGTCTCCAACCATCTAGCAGCTGTGTAATTTGAGTATAAGTGTTATTGCATTTTGTTCTTGTACTGTATAGCATAAGTTGTTAATTTGTAGGCCTAGTGAGGTTTTTGTAATTCATGTAGGGTTCTTGTTGTTAGCCATTGTTCATAATAGTTTGTATCTGTAATAATTTATCTTGCATTAACTGAGCATTACCCTGTGTATTTTCATTTTATCATGGCTGACTTAGATAAATTTACTCTTGCTAATTTCGTGTTAATAGAGGCTATTGCAGTTAACCATATATTTAACCTGTTTTTTGCCATTACATTATCCTTATGAGTCCTGAATGTTTTGTTGTTAGTTTGAGCATTAAACTTTAACTTGTAATTTTACCTAACTCTTTTGTTTTGAACCTGGAAGTTTACGGGACAGTAGTGACTCTTAGTATTCTCACTTAATGTGTACATTATCTTTCTCTGTTCCGTAACAATATATATATATATATATATATATATATATATATATATATATATATATATATATATATATATATATATATAATAGTGTTTGTCAGAAAAAAAAAAATGTGTTACTAGGTAATAGCCTTTCCGTCACAAAATGTTTAGAGATACGATTATCTTCGTTTCCATCAAGTTATTCAGCTGACAATGACCAGTTCTGACCACAAAGTAGAACAATGATTTTCACATATTTTTGCTTGTCTCAATTTCCGACCATTTTACTCTGTCGTGTGATACACGATTGCCAAAATTATCGTTTGGTATTTTTCTGACACTCTCTGGACTTAACACAAAGTAGTGCACAAAGAATTAGGTCGATTTCCATAACCGTTCACGTAAAGAAAACTAACAAACGCACAGAGAGACACACACCTACACAGTTTGACTATATCATTTAGAGAAATTGCATGACAAAATAATTCCCTTTACATAATAAAACGTTTGTAAATACCATTATCTGTTTGCCTACCCTTAGTAAGCCCCCAGTGACCAATTATAACCAGAAAGTTGATATATATATATATACGGTCCTGATTGGGAACCGAACACTGGACCTCTTAGATAGAACTCGGGCACTGATACCACTTGATCACGGCGTCACTTGCCAGTTTGCGTGGGGCTGTGAAATGATCCTAATGTGTTGTGACTGAAATATATATCCTTCCATAATGGATATACCTAGTTCGTTAAAAAAAAAAAAAAAAATCAGATGTGACAGCTTTTATCATGCCGTGGTCGAGTGGTATCATTGCCTGACTTCTATCTAAGAGGTCTAGGGTTCGATTCCCAGTCAGGAGCGAACAAATATATTTGTACACACCTGTGTAATGTGTCTCTCCAACATCTAAAGACGCTCATGTTGTGTTTGGGATAGATTAAAACTGCTCTGTCACTTGTCGAGTTGCGTGGGGCTGTGAAATGATCCTAATGTGCTGTGATTGAAATATGTATCCTTCCATAATGGATTTACCTGGTTCATCAAAAAAATCAGGTGTCACAGCTTTTCTCAAGCCGTGGTCGAGTGGTATCAGTGCCTGACTGCTACCTAAGAGGTGCAGGGTTCGATTACCAGTCAGGAGCGTATAAATATATTTGTACACACGCGTGTAATGTGTGTCTCTCTAACATCTAAAGACACCCGTGTTGTGTCTGGGATAGATTAAAACTGCTCTGTCACCTGTCTAGGGCTGTGAAATGATCCCAGTGTGTTGTGATTGATATATATATATATCCTCCCATAATTGATATACATGGTTCGTCAAGAAACTCAGATGTATTATGCTGTGGTCAAGTGGTATCAGTGCCTGACTTTTATCTGAGAGGTCCAGTGTTCGATTCTCAGTCAGGAGCGTACAAATATATTTGTACACACGTGTGTGTGTCTCCAATATATATATATATATATATCGTTTATTTTTGTGTGTCTTAATTTCCGACAATTTCTTGCCGTCGCATTGTGTGCAATAGCCAACATTTTTCTTTGGTATTTTTTAACACATCCTGGACTTAAACTGACAATTGATCTTCAAGCATTGCAAGCTCACTGCTGAACAAAGGCATTTCCCAACCTTTTCTACAAAACCCTTGACTGAGTCGATCTCTGCCACGTTTTCACAGAAAACTTCTCATTTCATCTCTCCATCTCATGTCTGGCCTTTTTCTGCTACATGTACACTCTCCTGAAGTCCAGTCAGCAAGCTTCTCACCCCATCAATTATTTCTTATTCCTGCAACATGACCTTCCCACCTCCATTTCAGTTCTTTTCTAACTTCTGTAATGTTTATGACTCGTCTGCTCTCTCACACAAGTTGCTCCTTTAACCCGTCACGTCCCGACACCCCCCCAGTCCCGAGGTATTTTCGAAAAAAAAAAAAAAACTGGCTAAAAACCTCTGCTTTTGATGAGAAACATCGAAATTTCATAGAGAAATCGCTCACCTGAGGTTTAAAATACTCGATCCAGGTAGCAGTACCTCCTTACCTGACTGGGTTTTCTAACAGGCTGGCACCAAAGAAAACGAGTTCTGTGGGAGGGTAACTATTTCACACCACTCATAAACGGTATTTATTTATATACTTGGTACGAATTTATATGTAGTATGAGAGTATATTGGTTTTCAAACAGTAATATAGGCATTATAAGCATTGTTTCACTCACTAACTCATCACCATACCTGACCTTCTTTTGCCACATTACCTGATCATCATTTCTGGCTGTTTCTTCCTCTAATGCTATGTAAACTTTGTCCTCCACATTGTCATCGATTGGGGAATCACTCTGGCCCTGAATGTCTTCACTGGACAGGTCACTGGTAACAGGTGAATTGACGAGACAGTGGCGTGCGGGGGGGGGGGAGGTTATTTGGTGTAAGGCATTGTCCCTGCTTGGCATCTTGTAGAGGAATAGAGGAAGGTGTCCCGTGTATACGTACAAAAAATCACGCGTGGAAATTGAAAATTGTGCAAATTAGGGACCTTGCAATTTCACGACATACCAGTACGTCGTCGGGACTGGCAAATGCAAAATGTTGCAACGTACACATACGTCGACGGGACATCTCAGGTTAATGTGTTTTAAAGATATTCCTAACATTGACCTTTCCATTGCTCTTGGAGAACAGATTAGTTGATTTTCACTCGACTATGTCAGTTTCCAGGTCTCACAACCGTACATCATAGTTGTGATTGCACATTCGTTATATACTTTTCGTTTTATACATATTGGCAAGCTACTTTTCATTATGACAGTTTGTTTACCGAGAACTTTCCACCCAATTGTAATATGTTTTTTTTTATTTTGTTATCATTGTCTTTCGTTAGTTTGGGTATTTTCGCCAGGTAAATATACATCTCCACATCCTCAAGAATTTCCTTGCTTTTTCTAAAGTGCTCTTTGGTGAATATGGATTAAACATTGGTTTTACTCCGGTATGTCTTTGGCCTTATTTTGAGACTTTCCCTGTTTGGGCCATTTAATATTTCTTGCAATGTTTGTGCTGTTACTGAGATTAGGAGTTTGGAATCTTCAAATATTAAATGATTCATGTTTTTTCCAACTACTTTTACTCCTTTGGTCTCCTAATCTTGCTTCCTGAAAATACTTTCTAGGTATGCTATAAATAATTTTGGTGAAACTGTATCTCCCCGACTCACGCCCTTCTCAAGTTTAATTTTTTTTCCAACTCTTAATGTAAAAAAGCCCAAGCAGTTCCCTCTTTATATTATGTTTTCGAGCAGTTTTACAATGTTCTCAAATTCTCTTTGTTCTAATTTATAATTGCTATGTGCTCTACTCAGTCGATAACCTTTCATAATCAACAATACCTTAGCTCAGTGGTTAATTATATTGTGTAGCTTTCTCTATCAGCTTATCCATTGTGTGTAGATGATTATAGGCGAATACCCGCGTTGAAATCGTTCCAGTTCTCGTGGTAGATCTTCTTTTAAATTTGATGGTATTTTGTTCTTAAGGGCCTTTGTTAAGAGTTTGTAAACAACAGGTAATAAGCTAATGGGCCAATAGTTACAAAGATCTATTGAGTTGCATTTCTTGTAAAGCTAAATAACTATTGCATGAAACCATGTCTTGAATATTTTATTCTTTTCACACTGAGTAAATAATTGGCCGAGCCTGTTTTGTACTTCTACTCCTGCATCCAACACCAAATCTGCTACTATTCCATCTTCCCATGGTGCCTTCCCTCTTTTCATTTTTCTAAGAGAAATGTTTACTTGTCTGTTATTACCTAAGGTATTTCACTTGCGTCAGCTGAAAAGTTGGCTATTGGTACAACTGTCATTGATGCATACAGATTTATGTAAACTTCTTCGAGTCTCTTCACCATCCTATCCCTGCATTTAATGGCTTCACCGTTTTTATCTTTCAGTGATATAATTTGTTTTTTCTACATTCCGACCTGTATCTGATTTTTTCCCCTTTTTAATGATATCTTTGATGTAATCCATGTTTCTCTTTTGTCTCTTGTTGACAAGCATATTTCATTCTGCTCTTTCTATATCATGTTATATATATATATATATATATATAACCCCCCTGTGACGGGGGGGACATAACCTGGCCGCACTATGGGGTGGTACTACTACTCTGCGGCCAGGTTGTGTTAGGAAGAATACTGCCACCGTATTCCCTGCGTGTCGTAAAAGGCGACTAAAAGGGGCGGGGTGAGGGGACTAGGGACCCCCTCCTCTGTTTTTTAGTTCCTAAAAAGAGACAGGCCAGAGAAAGGGATGGGGGATTGAGTTATCCCCGTACCCTGAAGATTGGGTCTATGAATGTGCGTGGAAGTAGTACGATTGAGGCTAAAAGGGAGGAGATTGGGAGAATGTTTGTGAGAAGAAAGTTGGATGTGTTAGCTTTGAGTGAAACGAAGATGAAAGGGAAGGGGGAGTCTATGTTTGGAAATGTGAATGGAAGATTGTCAGGTGTTGATAGAGGAAGGGCAAGAGAAGGTGTGGCCTTGTTAGTGAGTCTGGAAGGACAGCAATGTGTGATTGAATGGAAGGAGGTGTCATCGGGACTGATGTGGGTGAAAGCGAAATTCGAACGTGAGTTGTGGGTGTTTGTGAGTACAAATGGGCCTGGTAGTGAAAGGGATGAAGAAGAGAGGGAGTCTTTCTGGAATGATGTCAATGAGTGTCTGCAGAGTTTTGGAGCGAATGTGAATGTAGTAATGATGGGAGATCTGAATGCTAGAGTGGGAAATGTAGCAGTTGAAGGCGTAGTTGGTATGCATGGTGTGCCTGGAAGAAATGAAAATGGGGAACGAATGATAGCGATGTGTGTTGAACGAGAGATGGTGATTGGGAATACGCTGTATGAGAAGAAAGATATTTATAAGTATACATGGGTGAGACAGGAGGGTGGAAGGGTTGTTGATAGAGCTTTGATGGACTATGCGGTTGTGTCTAGGAATGTAATAGGAAGATTGTTGGATGTGAGAGTTCTGAGAGGGGAGGGTGGAGGTATGTCTGACCACTACCTGGTGAGGGGAAGTTAAGAGTAGGTAAGAGATGGGTGAGAGCTAGGAGGGTTAGGTGTGGCAGGGAGGTTTTGAAAGTGAGTGAGTTGGATAAAAGACGGAAAAAGATAGAGTATCAGGAGGAATTGAAAGATGAGTGGAACGCAGTGAAAGATCGGGAAAATGGCAGCGTGGAGGAGGAATGGCAGTTGTTTAAGAGTGCTGTGGTGGGGCATGCAGAAGAGGTGTGTGGTGTGAGACATGTGGGTGGTGGTGTAAGAAAAGGAAGTGAATGGTGGTGCGAGGAAGTAAGTATGACTGTGGCTGAGAAGAGACGTGCATATGAAGTGTGGTTGCAGAGGAAGGATGAGATGACATATGAAAGGTATAAGGAAAAGGGGAATAGATCGAGAAGGGCTGTGCGTGATGCTAAAGTGGCAGCAGATGAGAGGTGGGGTAGGCGGCTGACAGAGAATTTTCAACAGAATAAGAAAATGTTTTGGAAGGAGGTGAGAAAGGTGCGAAAGGGAGAGTCTGGGAAGGAAGAACGAGTAAAAGCAGAGGATGGAAGTATGTTAATTGAGATGGATGCAGTAAGGAAGAGATGGGCAGAGTATTTTGAAAGATTGTTAAATGTAGAGGAGGAAAGGGTGGCTGAGATTGTGGCGGATGGAAGGGTGCAAGGAATAAATGTGTTGGGAGAGTTGAATGATTCTTTGATCACGAAGGAGTAAGTGGAGAAGGCAGTAAAGGAGATGAAAACGGAAAGCTGCAGGTATGGATGGGTGTGCTGTGGAATGCCTGAAGGGTGGTGGTTAGTAAGATTGTTGAATGTGTGCTTTGAGAAAGGTATGGTGCCAATTGACTGGGCAAGTGCTTGTGTGGTCCCATTGTATAAAGGCAGGGGTGATAAGTATGAATGTACTAGCTTTAGGGGTATAAGTCTGTTGAGTATTGTAGGTAAGGTGTATGGTAGAGTGTTAATTATGAGAGTTAGAGAGGATACAGAGGGAGTGATTGGTGATGAGCAGTGTGGCTTTAGGAGAGGGAGGGGATGTGCTGATCAGGTGTTTGCTGTGAGACTTGTGTGTGAGAAGTATTTAGCGAAAGGCAAGGATGTGTTTGGGCATTTATGGATTTAGAGAAAGCGTATGATAGAATTCATAGGGAGGCTTTGTGGACTGTTTTAAGATTGTATGGACTTGATGGTAGGTTACTAAAAGGGGTGAAAAGTTTTTATGTAAATAGTAGAGCTTGTGTAAGAGTGGGAAATGCTGTGAGTGATTGGTTGCCTGTGAGAGTGGGGCTGCAACAGGGATGTGTGATGTCGCCTTGGTTGTTTAATATTTACATGGATGGTGTTGTAATGGAGGTGAATGCAAGAGTTTTAGGTGGAGGTCTGAGTCTGGTGAATGTTGATGGTGGAGAGTGGAATCTGAAGCAGCTGCTGTTTGTAGATGATACTGCACTGGTGACTGATTCAGAGGAGAGATCGAGACAGTTGGTAGAGGAGTTTGGAAGGGTGTATGAAAAGAGGAAATTGAAAGTAAATGAGAATAAGAGTAAAGTGATGAAGTGTACGAGGTTGATAGATGGTAGGGGGATGAATATAATTTTGAATGGTGAGTTGCTAGAAGAGGTAGATTTTTTAAAATATCTAGGGTCACATGTTGCTGTGGATGGAAGAATAGATGCGGAAGTGAAGTTTAGAATAAATGAAGTAGGAAAGGTGCTGGGAGGAATGAAAAAAGTGTTTTAATGTCATTCGCTTAGAATGGATGTAAAGAGAAGGCTGTATGAGGGTGTTGTGGTACCGACTGCATTATATGGGGCTGAAACATGGAATATGGGTGTAGCAGAGAGGAAAAGTTTGAATGTAATGGAGGTGAGGTGTCTGAGGAGTATGTGTGGAGTGACGCGTATGGATCGGGTGCGAAATGATGAAGTGCGAAGAAGAACTGGAGTTGTTCGGGAGATGGCTGGTAGAGTTGAGCAGAGGGTGTTGCGATGGTTTGGGCATATGGAGAGAATGGATAATGAGCGATTGGTGAAAAAGATAACTAGATCTGATGTGAGAGGTGTAAGGCTGAGAGGAAGACCACGAATAGCATGGATGGACAGTGTAAAGAGAGCGTTGGATGCGAGAGGGATGTCTGTTGAGCAAGGAAGTGTGGCTGTGCGTGACAGAAATAAGTGGAGAGAAATTGTGAATGAATAAGTGATGACGCAGCCCTGAGGGGATAGTCTCCCGCATTTGGTCTGATCAGCTAGTCAGGTCAGGTGCGGGTAAGGGGATGGGCCTGTTATGATGTGGTAGGGGTAAACCAGTTCTGCTGTTGGGCCCTGCTGTGGATGTCACTGATTGCATTGCGCAGTTGACCCTTGTGCGGTGTGGTGCAGTGAGGATCTGTCCGTTCTCCCCTTTGGGGCTAAGATGCGAATGAATGTGTTTGAATGGATGAGTAAATGGGGAGTGTGTCGTCCTGTCTCGGCCACCTCCCTTTCCTTGGGGGAAGCAGCCTAGGTATATATATATATATATATATATATATATATATATAGCCTCTGTGGTACAGTGGTAAAGTGTGCATTCTCGTACACTGAAGAACGAGGGTTCGCGGCCCGCTAGGGAGCATTCGTCAGGCCATATATTCCATTGGCGGACATAAGGGGTGTTGTGGTTGAACCATTGTTGCATACTATAAAGTATGCTTACATCTATTCAGCTTGCGTGGGCCGATTACACTTCGTTCACAGACTACACACGCATCCAAAGCCACTCCAACACTACAATTACATTTAAAAGCACTTCTCACCTACATACAATCTCTACTAGACAGCCTAAGCCCCTTGGTAGAGATATATTGGCTGTATCGTCCCCGCTTCAGTCGGGATAGGCCGGTCCTACATTGGACACTCAAACGGCTGATGAGATGATATATATATATATATATATATATATATATATATATATATATATGAACCACGTTGTTTGTTTGTTTTTCCTTCAATCGCACCCAAACCAAGGGCCAGAGACCCCCAGACCTATAAATATTGTGAATCAGACCACGTACCTCTTATGCTTCGGAAGAGAGTTCATAAGAGGTTCAGAAACTTTCAGTTTCAGTTTTCGTAGACTAATGCATGGTATTTGTGAGCAATTGTTTACTATTACCAGTGACTGCAAATGACCTCCGACTTGTGACCTCAAATGACCGCGGAGGTCAACCTCACATAGCCTATGCCCTAACTGGAGGTCATGTGAGTCTCCATGCCAAAAATTGGGCTGCTGAGTCCAGTCGTTCAAGTGTGTATTACTGGTGACCTCAAGTGAAATCGGACCAGTGACCTCAAATGACCTCGGAGGTCAACCTCACATAGTTCATATCCGAACTGGAGGTCATGTGAGTCTCGATGCCAAAAATTAGGTTGCAGGGATACCCGGCATTGTCCGAGCCAAGAAGGTGAACACTCAACTGGTGATCTCGAATGGCCCAGACCTAAATTTTGAATCCCCTTAAAAACCTTCCTTGGGTCACCCTGATTCAGAATATATACATGGGTGTGGAGGGTCTCTGACCCTTGGTTTGGGCGCAATTGAAGGAAAAACAAAGAAACAATGTGGCTCTTTTATATATATATATATATATATATATATATATATATATATATATATATATATATATATATATATATATATATGGAGCCTCTATGGTAGAGTGTGCGTTTTCGTACACGGGTGAGCCAGGGTTCGTGCCCCGCCAGGGTAATAAACTTTGGGAGTGTTCACCCGGCCATGTACAGCATTGGCGGACACCAGGGGTGCTGTAGTTGAACCAGTGTCGCATACTATAAAGTATGCTTGCACCCAGTCGGCTTGCGTGGGCCGATTACACTTGGTTCACAGACTACACACACATCCAAAGCCACTCCAACACTACAGTTACACTTACAAGCACTTCTCACCCTACATACAATCTCTACTAGACAGCCTAAGCCACTTCGTGGAGATACATTGGCTGTATCGTCCCGACTTCGATCTGGATAGGCCGGTCCTGCAGTGGATACTCAAACGGCTGATGATGATATATATATATATATATATATATATATATATATATATATATATATATATATATATATATATTTACATATATGTATTTGTATATATGGAATGAAGAAGGGAACAAAGGCTAGGAGCCTGCAAATTGTTCTCCTCAATGAAAAAAAATAACAGAGAGCAAATTTAAGATCCTTTCATTTTGAGATGCCTGGACACAGAACGTATGAAAGTCTGGAGATCATAGGCAGTAGGATTTACAGAAAGGGGGAGGTAGTTACATATTCGTACTTGACCTGTTGCATACATGAAGAACTGGGAGTAACAGTTAACTCTTGCATTAGAAAGCTGGACAGAAAATGAATGAGAGTTTGTTGTTTGATGCCGTAGTGGTGGAGGGATGCAAGCACACAGTCTAGGGAAGCAGTGGCCATTAAAGTAGTGATTAAAACGAGACAAAAATGCAACAGCACGGCGAAGAGACAGAAGTTTAAGGAAGCTAGTTAGAGGAGGAGAGTTAATGACACGAAAAGCCTTTCCACCTTGCTGAGAAGAGGTGTATGTGGGGAGCTTCCCCACACATAAGAGTTGTGCCCTACACAGGGGAGAATAAAACCGGTGTATAAAGTCAACAATTGGTCAGCTGTAAAGAAGGCATGGAGTCGGCTTAGCATAGCTAATTACAAGAGGGGTAATATGATCTTTCCAAGATAAATCCCGAGAGAAAGAAAGTCCATGTATGTTTAAAGATCGTGCAGGATTAAGGTAGATATTGTTAAAAATCAGAGGATACTGCAATAGAAGAGTTTGTCGGGCTGACAGATGTAAGAACTGAGTTCTTGATGCAGTGAAAACGAGATTAGTTTTACCCTAATCAGAGATGTGAGCCAAGTCAAAAATTGGGTGTGTCATAGCCACAGCCCTTGTTTTTTAAAGTAACTGCTGAATTGAACGCTGCAGGGAGCGTATGGAAAGGCGAAAGGTGGACGTATTAGCATATGAGTGGATAGGATGAGATGTCCAGCTTAGAATGTCACTGACGAGTAAAAGGTAGAGAGTTGGTGATAGGAAAGAGCCCTGAGGAACGCCACTATCGATAATTCTCCGAGAAGAACAGTGGCCGTTTACAGCAGCTGCAACACAACAACTGGAAAGGAAGCTAGAGTTGAAGGCACAGATGGAAGGATAGAAACCATAAGAGGGCAGTTTGGAAGTTAAAGATTTATCGCAGACTCGATTGAAAACCTTTTAGATGTCAAGTGGAATGGCAAAGTTTTCACTAAAGTCCAAAAAGAGAATGACCAGGAGTCCGAAAAGTAATTGAGAAGATCACCAGTCGAGCGTCCCTGGCAGAAACCCATAATGATGATCAGAAAGGAGGCCATGATAGGAATAGTCCTTTGTTTTTTTTCTTTTTATAAAGAGACTCAAAAGCTTTTGAGACACAGGATGTTAAAGCTATTGGGTGATAGACTGAGACCTGGGAATCCTCATCCTTCTTTGGGACAGGCTGAATGACAGCAAACTTCCAGCTAGAAGGAAAGGTACAAGATGAAAGACAAATGTTTACTTATGCAGGGTGTTTGCACAGAAGCACCGTTCTTGAGGACAACAGGAGGGACCCCATCAGGCCCATATGTCTTGTTATTACTGAGGCTAGTTATAGCAGAAAATACATCAACCATAGAAATTTTCAAATCTGCCAAGAGGAAGTGAGTGATGATGGAACAGCACCGAAATCGTCTATGGTGGAACTGGAGGAGAAGCTCTGTGAGAAGAGTTCTGTTTCATCAGTAGAAGAAATAGCTACAGACCCGTCAACAGTGGAACAGAGGAGGGAAGGTAAAATTGTTAGAAAGGTTTTTGGCAAGGTGCCAGAAAGAGTGGGAAGAAGTTAAGTTGGAGAGTTCAGAGTATTTTGTACGAATGAAATTATTTTTAGTAGCTTGAAGAACAGACTTAGCACGATTCTGGGCAGAAACATAAAACAGATGAGATTCATGGGTGGGTTGGCTCTAAAACCTTTTGTAGGCCTTCTCCTTGTTGTGGACAGCATTATAACAAGCGTGATTAAACCAATGGCTTTTTTGCTTTAGTCACAGGATATGAGAAAGGAATGCATGCTTCAGTGCCTGAGAGAATAACCTCTGTATTGCGCAAGGCACACTCAGATGACTCTCGCCCATGGAAGCAATAATCATTCCATGGAAAATCGAAGTACTGCCTGATTACCTCCCAATCAGCAGCTCCAAAGTGTCGCATCTGTCACTTCCTACTCTGGGCGGTAGGACAGGTTAATATGCAAAGGTTGTGGTCGGAGAGCCCAATGGAGAGAAAGGTTTAACAGCGTCAGCATAAAGATTAGCCATAGGGAAGAGGTTAGGTATGTTTGAAGTCTCTCCAAGGTGGTCAGTGATATGAGTAGTGTGCTGAACAAGCTGCTCTAGGTAGTTAAGGATAGAAAAGATGTAGATTTTTTTTCACCAGGTGGATCAGTGAAAGGAGAGGAGAGCTAAAAGTGGTGGTGAACATTGAAATCTCCTAGAATGGTGATTTCAGAAAGCAGAAATTGATAGGATGTGTTCCATCTTAGGAGTAAGGTACTCGGAGAATTTTTCATAGTCAGAAGAATTACGGGATAAGTAAACAGCACATATATATAAAGAGAGAAAGACTAGAGAAATCAGAAGATTCAAGTTCTGGAACGGGAGAGCATGATATGCTGGTATGTACATATGCACAACAACCACTTTTGGCTTTGAAATGAGTATAGAGAAAATAGGAGGATAAAAACAAGGGTTTGCTATCAGTTGTCTCAGACAATTGAGTCTCACTGAGGAAGAGAAAGTGAGGTTTAGAGGAGGAGAGGTGGTGTTCAACAGAAAGAGGAAAGGCCAAGAAGGTTGCAGAAATGAAGAAGTGTGTTAGACAGCGATTCCAGGCATATCTCACTTTGTCGTCCCCAGGAGAGGGGCAGATGATGGGGGGTGTTTTATGGTCCATCGCCCCTGCAGACTCAAGACTTTGTAGTGAGATGCCATTTACTTTTTTTTTGTTTGTTAAATTTTGAATAGGGAGTGTAGTGCGTTATATGCATGTAGTTTGGTGTTGACAGTTAGAGAAACTGGTATTGAAAACTATGCTGACCTATTCTCTGTGTTACTGAAACACTGAAAAGGTTAAGCAAAAGGGGATGGTCAGAAGCTAGTCCAGGGGGCTGATGAAATGGGAGCTTCAGCTCTCCCTGTCATCAGCTTTCCATGCAACTTGGTAGTACGAATGTTTCGGCAGGAGGTTTTCGTTTAGACAAATCTGATTAAAGAATACAGTAACTCCTGCAATAATGATCTTCCAAATACCGGTACCATCAATGTTCCTGACGGTAGACTTTTGATCCTGGTTTTATACTACGCTACTTCTTGCAAAAGGTATTAGTATAATATGTAGAGAAGGTTGTTTCTTGTTTTCACGACGTTTTGCACACTATGTATATTATCAAGTGACTGAGAGTAATGGCACAGTGAGTGAGTATGTATAGTCTACACTATGTGGATATGGGAATCAGGTAAACAACCAAAAGGAAATGAGATGAGGGAAAGATTATGCAGGAGAGGGGGAAGGGGTGTTATAATCAACCAATGGGGGTTGGGGAAACATATGAGATGCCATCACTTCGCCCCCGATTTTGTTCGGAGAGGAACTGGTTGGCATGATGAGATAACTGTGATCTATCTTGTCTGTAGGTTCATCCTGGGGGCCCTATCCTTGATGAGGAGGGCTTCAAATATTTGCAGGTGTCTTATACCTCAAATGTGTCTGATGACCTGTGTGTTCTCTTCTATCATCTGTCTGGTCAGATGGGTATTGTCGCAGTGTCTTGTGTGTGTTTTAGGGGGTATTATTCTGTAGGTGAAAGGTTATTCTTCGGCTAAGACTTGTGGCTGAACAACCTATTGATCAAGAGGGGGAGAGACTCATAGTTCCCTGGTTTCCAGAGATATAGATACACAAGATGACTCTTTTGCATGTCCGATGTTTATTTCGTTGGGTAGTTTTTCAAAAGTAGGTTAGAAGTTTTCTTGTTATAATGATAAATGACGAAAAAGTCGAGGGTGTCTTAGGGCCTGGATGGTGTACCATATCTGTTGATTAGTTGCTTCATTATTCTTTCTTCTGTTTTGTACTCAGGATGCATGTTGACTTTGTAGAATAATTTTATTCGTTGTCCAACCTGGTTTGGCCTATTTTCAGTTTGTTGAAATCATTTTTCTATTTCACTTTTTACCACCCAGTTAACATCTCGGTTGGAATAACCGTTGTTCAAAAACACCTGAGTGGCTCTTTCGATCTCTTGGTAAGTGGCATCCCAACTACTTGAGTGTGTGAGAGGCCTCCTTGCGTAGGCCTCGACCTTGGAGTCCTTGTATCGCTGGGAGAACTCGCTTTTTCCATTGAGACAATCCTGGGATTGTTGGTTTTGTGTATTTGCTTGTGTGTAATCTGCCGGGGCTCAACTGGACAAGCACATCAATAGGGGGAGCTTCGACACTTGATTCGTTAGTAAAACTGAGCCCAGAGATCTGCAGTTTCTTCTTCAGGCTTTTTAAGTTTATCTTTTTTGTTACTCTTGAGAAAGATGTCGTTGATGTTTCTCGCATTTTTATCAGGTTTGTTGATGACACTGATAACCTCTTTTTCAACCATGAAAAAGTTAGCAAAGAGGACTCCAAGGCAGAGTCCATAGCAACTCCATCCCTCTGCCCGAACTTCCTTCCACTGGGACAGAGGAGAGCAGCATCCTTTGAACAGGTTTCCAGATTGGTTTTTAGAGCCATCTTTGATAGGTTTGGTTTGGGGATATCATGTTTCAGGGCATATCTTTTTCAGTATGCTCTTTACTGTGCGGTCGACGGTGACGTTTGTGAATAAACTTTCTACCTCAAGAGACGCAACCATGATTTCAGTGTTAAGTAGATGAGGAGGTCAAGGAAGTCAGTAGCAGAGGACAATCTGTAGTCACTAGGGACGAAGGGCATCAGTAGCTCAGTTAATCTCTTGGCAAGGTTGCATGTTAACGTGGGTATCTGAGTGATTATGGATCTTAAGGTGATCCCTGGGCTGTGTGTTTTGACATTGTCATAAGTATAGCCCATGCAATAATCCCTTACAAGTTTCATTAGTTTCAGTCCTCCAGCTTTAGGGTTGTCGGCATTCACAACTCTAATAACTTTATGTTTTATTTCCTCCATAGGGTTTCTTGTAATACACACAGATTTAATGTTCAGGATGGCGCCCATCTTTTAAAGATACTCGACTGTAGGGCGCAGAACATTGCTGCTTGATCTGCACGGCTGATCAAGCCGCAATATATATATATATATATATATATATATATATATATATATATATATATATATCATTATCTATATATCTATATCTGTCTATCTATATCTATCTATCTATCTATCTATCTATATACCTATGTGTAAATGGGTTGTGGCTCTAAGTGTAGTAGGCTTAGACTGCTGGGGAAGTTTCTATTAGTGTCTATAGTGTTTGAATGTTGTTTTTGCAGTTTATTAAAAGTTTCACTGTCTCTGTCCTCTATTTTTTGCCAGATATTCTTGGCTTGTTTGTGGAGGCGTACGTTTATCGGTTCTATGTTGGCCATTTCGTATAGTTCCTTAGTATTGTGTGTGTAAGGATATCTTGTGTTTGTAGCACATCTAATGGCTTTATTTTGTACTCTCTGAAGTTGTAGTAATTGTGTTTTACTCAGTGTATGTGTAGGGATTGGAGGCTAGTCTAACACAGGAAGAACAAGCGCTTTTATCAGGTGTATTTTTATTCATATTGGTAAGTCACGGAATCTGGAAAGTTTAGATAGGGCGTGGTTGGCCTTGCTCTTTCTGTCTTTGATGTTAGCAGTGTATCCGTTCGTGGTGATTATCAGTCCCAGAATTTTCTCTGAGTTTTTGAATTCTATAGGTTCATTATTGATGTTGATTTGCATGTTTTGTCTTGAACCTAATGCTATCACTATGAATTTGTTCGTGTTAGTTTCCATTTTCCATTTTTCTTCGAAGTCATTAATTAATTCTATTTCTCTCATAGTTTGCCTGCTGATCATAATTTTTTTTTTTGCCCCTATAGGGGATGATTTGTGTAATATCATCAGCATAGCTTATGTTGAGTCCTTTGTTTGGAGGGGGAATATCTTTCGTATATAGAGTAAAAAGTGTTGGAGATAGGACACTGCCCTGAGGGACTCCGCAGCTAAGACTGAATGTCACCCACGAAAGATATATATACGGTATACAGTACATATATATATATATATATATATATATATATATATATATATATATATATATATATATATATATATATATATATATATATATATATATATTGTTACGGAACAGAGAAAGATAATGTACACTTTAAGTGAGAATACGAAGAGTCACTACTGTCCCGTAAAGTTCCAGGTTCAAAACAAAAGAGTTAGGTAAAACTACAAGTTAAAGTTTAATGCTTAAACTAACAACAAAACATTCAGGACTCATAAGGATAATGTAATGGCAAATAAACAGGTTAAATATATGGTTAACTGCAATAGCCTCTATTAACACGAAATTAGCAGGAGTAAATTTATCTAAGTCAGCCCTGATAAAATGAGATACCAGATAATACTCAGTGAATGCCAGATAAATTATTACAGATACAAACTATTATCAAAAATGACTGACAAAGAACCCTACATAAATTACAAACTTCACTAGGCCTACAAATTAAATTTATGCTATACAGTACAAGAACAAAATGCAACAACAGTTATACTCAAATTACACACAGCTGCTAGATGTTTGGAGATTTCTTGAGCACTCACAATAATAATATCTGTACAGGGGAGGACAGAGATGTGAACAAAATGAGGAGCAGATCTAAGTGGCAATGATGCAGAGACTGAGCTCATTATATAGGGGCTGGCAGAGCTTGATACAACTTGTAAGAGGGACGCGCAAATGAAGCGATGGGGACAGAGAGCTGAAAATCCCGCAAAGTATAACAGAGAGAACGACTTACTCTACTATAACGGTAGAAGGGGGGGACTGAGGCAGAACACGCTCGTGATCAAACATGCAGCAACTGTGCGTTAAAATTACACAAAGGATGATGAAATCATAGGTTATGTAACACCTCCCCACAAAGAAAAAAGAAATTTACAAAGGAAATTTCTTATTACTCTAAAACAATCTGTATATGGCATTACAGAACATGCAAAAGTCTTTCCTAATGTTAAAAAACATGAGATCTCCCTAGCACGTTCAGTCATAGGTACTTGCCAGTATCCCTTTAACAAATCAAACTTACTTATGTACCTAGCCTTTCCGATCTTGTCTATGCAATCTTCCACACGAGGGAGAGGGTAAGTGTCTGTTTTAGTTATCTGATTAACACGTCTGTAGTCGATGCAAAGCCTCTGTGACCCACCTGGCTTAGGGACTAGAGTGACAGGAGAACTCCACTCACTCTGACAGGGCTCAATCATCTTGTGGTCCAACAGGTAGCCAAGCTCCTTCTGGATGAGAGGAACTTTCACTGGGTTCACACGGTAAGGAGGCAATTTAATTGGCTTTGCGTCTCCAACATCGACATCATGCATCAACACAGTGGTTCTTCCTGGAGTGGCACGGAACACTTGCGGGTACTCCTGCAGTAATGCCGAAAACTCCTGCCTTTCCTTGGGAGGTAGATGAGAAAGCTTAGTCTGGAGATCATTCATGATATCAGGATTCTTCCCCAAACTATCACTCAGGCTCATGCTGCATGGGAGAACTTCACTTGTAGACTCGGGTGGAACAGCTACAGTGCAGACTGGATTATTTTCGTCCCGCCTGTGATATAACTTTAGCATGTTGATGTGACATAGTTGCTTGCTCTTTCTACGATCTGGTGTGGCGATGACATAGTTGACATCACTGAGTTTCTTCTCCACGAAATAAGGACCACTAAACTTGGCTTGAAGAGGTTGCCCATGAACTGGTAGCAGAATCAAAACCTGATCTCCTGGCTGAAAGTGGCGTAACCTGGACTTCTTATCATACCAAGTCTTCATCTTCTCCTGAGCAGCTTCTAAATTCTCTCTCGCCAGCAGTAAAGCAGTGGACAGCCGTTCTTTGAACTTCATCACATACTACAGCAGGTTGACGTCATCTTCCTCCGACAGCCAGCATTCCTTGAGTAACTTAAGGGGTCCTCTTACTTCATGGCCAAACAGTAGTTCAAAAGGTGAGAAGCCCAGTGATTCATTTGGAGATTCTCTTGCAGCAAACACAACGAATGGAAGACCTTTATCCCAGTCTTTCTGATGTTCCAAACAGTATTTCTTGAGCATCGATTTGAGTGTTTGATGATATCTCTCCAACGCTCCTTGGGTCTGGGGGTGGTAAGCTGAAGACGTGATCTGGGTGATGCCCAACTCTTTCAGAGACTGCTTGAAAACGTTTGACATGAAATTACTTCCCCGGTCTGACTGTACCTCCTTGGGCAGACCAAACTTTGTGAAGAACCCTAGCATTTCCTTAACCACGTTCTTTGCTGAGATATTTCTAAGTGGCATGGCTTCAGGATAACGAGTAGCCACATCAATCAGGGTCAACACATAAGAAAATCCTGAAGAAGTCTTAGGAAGAGGGCCCACAATATCCACCAACACACGGGTGAAAGGCGCCTCAAAAGGAGGAATGGGAACTAGAGGTGCAACCTTTTCGGTCTGATTACACTTCCCCACAACTTGACAGGTGTGACAAGACTTACAATACCAGGAAACATCCCTGAAGATACCTGGCCAGTAGAAGTGTTTCAAAATGCGTGCCACAGTCTTCCTCACTCCAAGGTGTCCTGCCAAACTGGAATCATGAGCCACTCTAATGATATCCTGCCTACAAACACGAGGGATGACAACTTGATGTACAACCTCCCATTCACAGTCGGCTGATGCTGTTGGGGGTGTCCACTTCCTCATAAGTACTCCTGACTTTACATAATAACAAGTAGAAGCACCGGCTGACTCTTCTTCACTGTAAGCAGAGTTAGCTAGACCTTTCAACTCAGGGTCAGCAACCTGCAACTCAACCAACTCTTGACGAGACAAATTATCAACCCTACGGGGTACTGCCTCATCTGGTGAGTGGTCCAAATTAGCAAGAAAAGTGTCAGCTAGGATAACATCATCATCATCATCATTATCCTCTAAATCACCAGTAACTTTAGACTTAGCCCTAGTGACAGCACATGCAGGGAACACATGAGGGACATCACAATCCTGGGACACAGCCACTGGCTCACTAGACAACTGAGGAGCTGGACACACTTGACTTCCACCAATATCATTTCCAAGTAAGAAAGTTACACCTGACATTGGGAGTGTCTCAACCAACCCAACCATAACGGAACCATTAACAAAACCAGACTCTAAATTCACTCTGCACAGAGGGACAGAGAAGTAATTATTCCCTACACCTTGTAAGATTACAGTTTCATCAGAGGAATTAACATTAGAGCCTAGAACACTGGTCAGCATAAGGGATTGGCAAGCACCTGTATCACGATATATTTGAACTGATTTCCTGTCATTACTGTCCAGAGGACTGACAAAACCATCAGACAGGAAATTAGCACATGAACTCTTGAGAGTGTCACCCACGTTACTGCTCAAAGAGGAGCTCCATCATGAGAATTTAAGTTACCCCTCAAAGCAGGTTCAGTTAACTCAGTTAAAGAATTCTGGGAACTCTCAAGAGTGGACACTAGACCAATTGACTGAATATTTAAAAACTCCTTTTTGTTCACATCACGCTGTCTCCTGAAACATCTCTCCGTAGTATGACCAAGCTTACTACAATAAGTACATTTACTTTTCTGAAATCTAGAGGTGAAGCTGGTATTTACTTCCTGAGAAACATCATCTTTATTCTCTTTCCTGTTACCTGTACTCTGAGTAGAGGCAACGTACTGACTCTCAGCTTTCCTTTTTCCTCTAAAATATCTCTTGTGAGTGAGAACATACTCATCAGCTAAAACTGCAGCATCAGACAAATTATCTCTTCTTTTCTCATCAAGATATAGGCTTACATCTTTACTAATACACCTTTTGAAGTCCTCCAGCAAAATCATCTGCTTAAATTTGTCAAAATCAGAATCCACATTCTTAGAATTTAACCACTGCTCTAACAGATCTTCTTTGACTTTTGCATACTCAACATGGGATTGCTTATCTTGCTTGTAAGTTGTCCTAAATTTTACTCTATAGGCTTCAGGAACAAGCTCATAGGCCTTAAGAATCAAGCTCTTAACTACATCATAATTATCAGACTGATCCTGAGGCAAAGATGCATAAGTTACTTGAGCTTTACCGGTGAGAACAGTTTGAAGGAGTACTGGCCAATACTCCTTAGGCCAATTAAAACCTGTAGCTACCCTCTCAAACAACTGAAAATACTTTGTTAAATCAGATTCATTAAAAGGAGGGACAAGTTTAACATTTTTAGCCACATCAAAATCATCAGAGCTATATGATCCAGTTCCACCTTGTTTCATGCGATACTCATGGTCTGCCTGAATCCTGGCAAGTTCAACTTGTGCCTGAGCCTGTATCTGTGCCTCCTGAATCCGAACCTGAGATTCCGCCTCCTTAGCACGTGCTTGAAATTCAGCTTCCTTCACACGAGCCTCCTGCAGGGCTAGCTGTAACTTAGCTAATTCAATCTGCGTTTGCTCATTTGGAGGAGTTACATTAAACAAGCTTTCATTAATCATGGCAACAATTTGATCTTTAGACTGATGAGAGCGAACAACAAATCCCAATTGTTGAGCAACAAGCTTAAGTTCATTCTTTGTTCTGTTTTCTATATCACACACTGTTTGCACATTTGACAAAAAATCTTTGGCTTCATCAAGTGTAGTAATAGTAGACATCATGAATAAGTAACAGTCAAAAAATATCAAGCAATATCCTTATGATAATATCCTGAATATCCTGATATGAGGTCGCCAAATTTATGTTACGGAACAGAGAAAGATAATGTACACTTTAAGTGAGAATACAAAGAGTCACTACTGTCCCGTAAAGTTCCAGGTTCAAAACAAAAGAGTTAGGTAAAATTACAAGTTAAAGTTTAATGCTTAAACTAACAACAAAACATTCAGGACTCATAAGGATAATGTAATGGCAAATAAACAGGTTAAATATATGGTTAACTGCAATAGCCTCTATTAACACGAAATTAGCAGGAGTAAATTTATCTAAGTCAGCCCTGATAAAATGAGATACCAGATAATACTCAGTGAATGCCAGATAAATTATTACAGATACAAACTATTATCAAAAATGACTGACAAAGAACCCTACATAAATTACAAACTTCACTAGGCCTACAAATTAAACTTATGCTATACAGTACAAGAAAAAATGCAACAACAGTTATACTCAAATTACACACAGCTGCTAGATGTTTGGAGATTTCTTGAGCACTCACAATAATAATATCTGTACAGGGGAGGACAGAGATGTGAACAAAATGAGGAGCAGATCTAAGTGGCAATGATGCAGAGACTGAGCTCATTATATAGGGGCTGGCAGAGCTTGATACAACTTGTAAGAGGGACGCGCAAATGAAGCGATGGGGACAGAGAGCTGAAAATCCCGCAAAGTATAACAGAGAGAACGACTTACTCTACTATAACGGTAGAAGGGGGGGACTGAGGCAGAACACGCTCGTGATCAAACATGCAGCAACTGTGCGTTAAAATTACACAAAGGATGATGAAATCATAGGCTATGTAACAATATATATATATATATATATATATATATATATACATACATACAGGGAGTCCTCAACTTACGAAAGTAATTGGTTGCTGAAGGTCTTCTATAAGTCATTTTTTTTGCAAGTCGTTTTTTTTTTTTTTTTCTATCTGTCTTAGTATCCCTTATTTTCATGTATGTATGGTTAACATAAACAAGCATAAATACAGTGACTGTGGTGTATTTAAGTATTCTGTACAGAAGAGTTCCTTATCCTTTAAAACTGTTCCTACAGTTAAGGGATTCAGTTGCAATACGTGTGCCAGATCACTCAGCCTCTCTCCACTCTCCAACTCTCGTAATTATGTCCACTTTGGCGTCCATTATAATTGCATGCCTTTTTCTCATGCTACCATCACCAGTTTCACTACTATTTCGTTTCTGAGACATTCTTGGGGAAATAGTCAAGTCTAAATGACCAAAATCGCAGATGATGTTACTTGTTTTGATAACAACAATGCTCTGGGCTTCAAGTAGGAGGAAGGGGAGAGTGCATAGTCGGCATCTGTTGGGGACCATGGACTTGTACTTGCGCGCATTTTGAATCGGTAAATTCCTTTTTTTTTTTTTTTCCTTTTTTTACCCCTGATAATTATTTCTTTGGTATCTGCTGATTTTTCGTAAGTCGATACTCCGTAAGTAATGGTCTGACTCTCTCTCTCTCTCTCTCTTTGTATATATATATATATATATATATATATATATATATATATATATGTAATCAGCCATTGCAAGTCCACTGCTGAACAGATGTCTCCATCATTTTCCACAAATTCCCTGACTGAGCCAGTCTCTGCCTCGTTTTGCCTGCAAACATTTCCAGCTCATCTCTCGACCCCCTGCCTTGCCATTTTCTGCTACGCTTACAGTCTCTTGGAGTCCAGTCAGTCAGCCTCTTGTTCCATCAGTTATCCCTTATTCTTGCTACATGACCTCCCTCTTCCATTTCTGTTCTTTCA
>NC_137048.1:19937875-19956357 GCF_032717465.1 Coenobita brevimanus
CTACACCATGGCACGCTCTGTCCTTGGCCATCTCTCTGTCGTGAATAACAGAGCAGAGAGAGCAGTGGCCTTAGTTCAAGATTTAAACAAGAAGCTAACCAAAGGAGAGGACCAGCTTCAGTTCCTGCTACAAGTGGTAGCAGACCACCACAAGAAATTTCCTAAACCGACAAAGGAAGTCCTCTCACAGAAGTGAAGGGGTTTTATTTTCTTGGTTCTCACTTCTCTTTATGTTCTTCTTTGTGCTCGGCCTTGTTCAGTTACAACTCAGAATATACTACATACTACTGGACTTATAGTTCATTTAGAAGTAATTTTCACTATCATACATAAGTTTAAGTTTTATATATGTAGTTCATAAAATTTTTATGTAACATTGTTAGTCATAAGTAAATAAAGTAAAAAAAAAAAGTAGTAAAGAGGTTAATGGTTGAGGGCCACTGTTGCTGGCGATGTCCCGGGGCCAGCAACATGTATTATGAGAGATATACAATCCATTTTTTATATATATAAAATATATGGATGATAAGCCTTTCATAATACATCGGGAGGTCTTTTCTTTTTCGTAAAAAAAAATTCCATTATAGTGCTGGTAGATAGAGAGCCAGGGCGACCTGTAAATATTGATGGATTAAATTTTCCTTTGGTATTCAGATGTTTTTCAACTAGTGGAAGAATTTCAGAGGGTGAGAAGCATAAAAATTAGATTTTTTTTTTTTTTCACCCTATACCTAAGATATACCCTAATATATATATATATATATATATATATATATATATATATATAGTTTCATTCATTCATCATTCATTGCCAGACGCCATGTATCCCAGACGGGGTGGCCAAGGGCTTAGAGTTAACTGTTTTACAGGGAGGGGCACTAATCCTCCACCAACCCCACTTGACACGTAGGGTAAAAATATAAATTTTTACCAGCTAGATTTTTTTTTTTTTTTCATGCGAGGAAGAAGGAACCAAAGGCCATGGGCCCACAAAACAGTTCCCTCCAAGAGAAAACAAAATACAATAGGGAGCCAAATTCAAGATTCGATCACTTCGAGATGCATGGACACACTGCGTTTGAAAGACTGGAGATCGTAGGCAGCAGGAAATACAGACAGAGGAAGTCAGTTCCAGAGCTGACCTATTGCATATATGAAGGACTGGGAGTAATGGTTAACTCTTGCATTAGAGAGTTGGACAGAAAAGGGATGAGAGTTTGCTGCTAAACGGGTGCTACACGCCCGTCGTAGAGGTGGAGGAATGCATGCAGACAGTTCAGAGGAGCAGTGACCATTAAAGTAGCGATAGAAAAGAGATAAAGATGCAACAGTGTGGTGAAGAGACAGAGGTTGAAGGGAGTCAGTAAGAGGAGGAGAGTTAATAAGATGAAAAGCCTTTGACACCACCCTACTGAGAAGAGCTGTATGTGGGGAGCCTCCCCACACGTGAGAGTTGTACTCCACACAAGGGCGGATAAAACCCTTGTTTAGAGTCAACAATTGTGCAGGGGTAAAGAAAGAACGGAATCGGCTTAGCACACCTAATCTCTTGGAAGCAGATTTTACAAGAGATATAATATGATCTTTCCAAGATAAGTCCCACGTAAATGAAATCCCAAGGATGTTCAATGATGATGCAGGATTAAGTTGAACATTATTAAACATTAGTGGGTATACCTGTGGAAGATTTTGTCGGGTTGATAGGTGTAAGAACTGAGTCTTTGATGCATTAAAAACAACCAGATTATTTTTACCCCAGTCAGAGATATGAGCTAAGTCAGACATTAGGTGTGCCATAGCCTCATCCCTTGTTTGTTGAAGTAACTGCTGAGGTGGGCGTTGCAGGAATCGAATAGAAAGGTGAAGGGTGGAGTCATCAGCATATGAGTGGACAGGATTAGATGTACAGCTTAGAAGGTCATTGATGAATAAAAGGAAGAGAGTTGGTGATAGGACAGAGCCCTGAGGAACACCACTGTTGATAGATCTAGGAAAAGAACGATGACCGTCTACAACAGCGGCTACAGAACGACCAGAAAGGACGCTAGCGATGAAGGCACAGATAGAAGGATAGAAACCGTAAGAGGGCAGTTTGGAAATTAAGGATTTATGCCAGACTCGATCGAAAGCCTTTGAGGTGTCAAGTGCAATGGCAAAGCTTTGGCCAAAGTCCCGAAAGGAGGATGACCAGGAGTCTGAAAGGTAGGTGAGAAGATCGCCAGTGGAACGTCCCTGATGGAAAAATTAAATATTGCGAGGATTCGAACCAGCGGTTGCAACTGCGTGAGTACAGCAGCTTACCAAGTGAGCCATCCATCTATCATCCAATTCTATGTTGCCCCATGAGGAGCTTAGAAGCCCGCAGCTACACAATATGGTCCTGACATTTAAGATGAGAGTGACCAGCCTCACTAATCCCTGAATGGCATTATATGAGCAATAACCCCAACCACCCCTTGGATATAAACCTTCACCTGTCAATCCGATTGGAGTGCTGCAATTACCCACTAAACCACCAGGTGCCATGATATGGTTATATGGTTACCACCCAGCATAGTAAATGGTTTCCTGGTGTACAGGAAACCATTAGGCTTGTCACTCAGTGTAGAGTCACCCATAGGCAGAAGGAAGAGGAAAGAATGAAGGAAAGAAAGACAAAGAGGGAGTTTAAAGTCACCCGTAGGCAGCCAGTCCCAAAGAAGGGTGAGCACTCCCAACCCTCCAACTATCGTCCAATTGCTTTAACATCCTGTATTTCAAAAGTTTTCGAGTAAATTCTTACTAGAAAAATTTTAAGGCATCTTTCCTAACACAACCTTCTTTCTGATCGTCAATATGGGTTCCGTCAGGGACGTTCCACTGGCGATCTTCTCACCTACCTTTCAGACTCCTGGTCATCCTCCTTTCGGGACTTTGGCGAAAGCTTTGCCATTGCACTTGACATCTCAAAGGGTTTCGATCGAGTCTGGCATATATCTTTAATTTCCAAACAACCCTCTTACAGTTTCTATCCATCTATCTGTGCCTTCATCGCTAGCTTCCTTTCCGGTCATTCTATAGCCACTGTTGTAGACGGCCATCGTTCTTCTCCTAGATCTATCAACAGTGGCGTTCCTGAGGGCTCTGTTCTATCACCAACTCTCTTCTTTTTATTCATCGGTGACCTTCTAAGCTGTACATTTAACCTTATCCACTCATACGCTGATGACTCCACCCTGCACCTCTTCATTCAGTTCCCACAATGCCCATCTCAGCAGTTACCTCAACAAACAAGGGATGAGGCTATGACACACCTAATGTCTGACTTGGCTCGTATTTCTGACTAGGGTAAAAATAATCTGGTTGTTTTTAATGCATCTAAGACTCAGATCTTACACCTATCAACCCAACAAAATCTTCCACAGGTATAACCAGTAATGTTTAATAATATTCAGCTTAATCCTGGATCATCCTTGAACTTGCGTGGGGTTCATTTACTCGGGACTTATCTTGGAAAGATCATGTGACATTTCTTGTAAAATCTGCTTCCAAGAGATTAGGAGTGCTAAACCGACTCCATTCCTTCTTTACCCCTGCACAATTGTTGGCTATACAGGGGTTCTATCCGCCCCTGTGTGGAGTACAACTCTCATGTGTGGGAAGGCTCCCCACATACAGCTCTTCTCAATAGGGTGGAGTCAAAGGCTTTTCGTCTCATTAACTCTCCTCCTCGTACTGACTTCCTTCAACCTCTGTCTCTTCTCTGCACTGTCGTTGAGAAAGCAGACATGTAAGCTGAACTCTCTTCTCGATTTGTGGAACTACCCCACCTCCATTAGCTTTTTTTTTTTTTTTTTTTTCACCCTTCTTGTGACTGATGGACTAGCTAGGCTCCAATTTTCCTCCTCATTCTCATAGCTTGGTACAGTAGATGTCTGTACCTTTTTAATGAGATTAACTTTGCGTACTTGCCTCTGGAGAGTTCCCCTTCACTGATCGCTCTGGGGTGTGAACTGACACAAATGCTGCCTCCCGAGAGTAGTTGGAGAGGGTAATTTCATTTATAGGTTTTTGTACCCCTGGTATTATGTCTCTTGCTTGTCTTTTTCTTCCCACTTCCCCTGAGAGGGGGAGATGGTTACTATGTCAGACGCCCATGTCGCCTTCACCCCCCTTCAGGGGGGAAGGTGGTCTTGACGGAGCCCAGACTGCCTCACAGACTGACCCCTCCCAAACTGATCGACCCCAAACTCGTCCACCCCTCGGCATCCCTGTACATTATGCATCATTTGTCATGCTTCATGTGGTTGGTTCCACTACACTGGCTAGCCTCAATCCTTCCATTCTTAAGAAGATGATTGTGCTGGTGAGGTGGAACACATAAATAAAACTTGCAAAGGGAGACCTCCTCTTAAAGACTCTTAATTCCTCACAGCTAAAGGACTTGTTAAAACTAAGCAAGTTTCATTGCTATAAAGTTGAGGCCATGATTCTGGTTTCCACGAATTCCTTCAAGGGTGTTATTACCTGCAGGGGATCTCATGGTGAGGAGTGAGGATGAGGTCATACAGGAACCGCCTCGCTCAGCAAGATGTCATTGATGCTAGATTTTCTGGAAGGCATCAGGACAAAGACTGCAACCATCATTTTGACTTTGGTAAAGTGTCTCTCTTCCTGGTAATGTCAGAATTGATTATGAAATTGTTCATGTACAGAATTATATCCCTAACCCTTCAGGTTGCTTGAAATGCCAACTGTAAGGGCATAATGACAAGGCTTGTTGGGCTTCCCAGCTAGTGTGTGGCAAGGGTTCAAGCCAAGGTCATGATGCTGACCATTGCACATCTGAGAGTATGCAGCTTTCACGCAACAGTGTACACTCCACTTCCTCTAGGATTGTCCCAAGTTGACGACAGAAAAAGAGGTCTGTACGGTGAAGGCAACTGAGGACATTTCCTAATATTTAGCTAGGAAGAAGGTGAAGGCGTTGTATGCAACTCCCTCGTCAAACATCTCCTAAGTTTCGGTTGTAATGCCCTATCCTGTAATGGGCTCTGTTGAAACAGACTGTCCCTGCTCCTGTTCCTCATGCCACTCACTCTACCTCTCCATCTCAGCCTCCTGTCCCCTCCATTTCTCTGACTGACATCCCTTTTGCAACTTCTTATTCTCAGGCTGCTGCTGCCTTGCAATTAGCAAGGCCTAAACCAAAATCTGACAAGTCTAGTAAGAGCAATATGACTACCCTCACGAAACAGTCACGTCCTCATGTTCGTCCTGCTTCTGGTCCAGTGAGGGAGAGAAGGGTAAGTACTTCCTCCGGGGACTCTGAGAGCCTTGTCACTGATGATAAAATGGAAGTTTCTGTAGGCAAGCACCGGGATAAGTTCCCTGGTAGTTGCTCTCCTGTTGGTGGGTGACTTAAGAAGACTAAGCATATTGGCCCACAGCATAAATCTTAAACCACTGAATTCATTGTATTACAGTGGAACTGTAGGACTCTTGGCAATAAATTACACAATATAACAAACCTGCTATCAATACACAGGCCAAGCATTATTTATTTACAGGAGATGCGCTTGTTGGATCACCCTGATCCTCCACAGTTCAAACACTACAACTCGTATAGAAGATAATGATGGTCACAGAGTTGCCATGTACACACAAAAAAAATCACACCCACAAACAGAAGTGGTTCTAAATTCTGCTCTGGAAGCTATCGCATACAGAGTAAAATATAATAACATGTATCTGTCAATTTGCTCTCTCTACTGTCCACCACATGGCCCCATTGATAGTGATGCTCTGAATTCACTATTTCAACATCTTCATGGGAATAAGTCAGTGATGGGGGACTTTAACTCCCATCACTATCAACAAGGTAGCTTGAGGATTGATGGTCGTGGGGAGCAAGTAGCCAACCTAATACTACAGTCCAACCTCTGTCTTCTGAACAATGGTAGAGCACTCGTGTAGATGATTGTACTGGTAATTTTTCGGCCAATGACTTATCTCTGGCATCCCCAGGTATACATCAAGATTTCTCGTGGGACACTTATAACGACTCTTTAGGAAGTAATCATTTACCCACATGCCTTTCTTATACACGCGGCATTATTTCGGACCCTCCACCTCCAAAATTTAACTATAAGAAGGCAGATTGGTGATCCTATGCAAGGTTTGCTGATTCAGATGTATCTGGGGAAACCATAGACGTAAAAGTCAAAAATTTAACCAATTTCATATTACACGCAGCTGAGGCTGCTATTCCCATAGACTTCCATGGTTCATGGGACGCATACAGCACACTGGTGGACGCCGGATTGCTAACAAGCATTAACCCCTTAACTGCGGGGCGTCACTTTCATGATGCATGGGAGCAAGGGGTCATACCGCAGGGCATCACTGTTGTGATTCTGTGTTATTTTGAATTCGTCCGGGCTTTCAAGTGGTGGCTTGTATCATCTATCAGTACTGCCAATGTCCAACACTAGTCAGCACTCCTAATCTCATCTGTACTCCCATCCATTGTTGACAATTTAGCCATTTCTCCTCATTCTTGACTCCCCTCTCTACCTCCCCTCCATTACCCTCTCCTCTCACCTGCCCGGCCGTGCTATGCTAAGTAAATCTTCCCTGGAATTTTCCACTGATTTCATCCTTTGAAATAAGCCCTATGCCCTATTCTTATACCAAATAATATATACAAAAGAAATAAGGTAAGTGAAAGTGCCATACACCTGGAATTAGCTAATTATCACCTGACAACACCTCATGTGCACTCGTTCACTACTTTTCGCTGTTTATTTCCCCTTGAAATATGCCGTATAATCTATTCTCGTAATAAAAATATATATAAGAAAGGAAGGGAGAAGCCTAAGTGATATTTACATTCACCTGGAACTACTTAATTTATTATGTATTGTCTAGATTTCCTGCCAATCATTTCATAGCGTATATATTAACAGCTGTCACCACGCTGACATTGGCAGCATTGCACTCCCCCTAGGCAGGCCACCACACTGTATTCAGTTTAGTGTCGCTCTTTCAAGGTGAAAGTACACGTCGGATTCGCGCTTCTCTGTCCAATTCCGCCGCTTTAGCCCCATGCAAAGGGCCCTGTGACCTCTACCCCCTACTAAACCTTGTGTGGAAAGGGGTAAAGGGCTAAGTGACTGCTGTGCAACGTGAATTGGCTAATTTGTCTATGAAAATGATAGACAGTGACTACGATCTTTCTGGTGAGTAAAACAGTGCAAGTGGAAATGTAAATAATGTGTAAACAGCAAGTGAAAGCAATGAACAGTGGAAAACAGTTTTATAAGTTACTGCAAGTGAGTGTGCATAACACAGTGTAAATAAAATGGAAATGTAAATAATGTAAATAAAATAGAGAATGTAAATACAAATGTAAATGAGTAGTAATATAAGAATACGAGTATATATACAAGGAGTAATGAAAGTGAAAGTTTCACTGTAGCATGTATGAATACTATGAGTTATGAAAGTGAAAGTGACAGATTCACTCTCAACGCTAATATACAGGACAAGAAAGTGAATGCTACGTATTTTACTGAAAGAGAAATTGAATACCTACAGTGACAATAAATTACTATTACTGAAGGAAACTTATGGATAAAGACTGTAGATATATATAAGTGTTAAATAGTAATAGAAATATAAAGTGTGAGTATTTTTATGAATAATAAATGACAGAACACCAGCAGTGAACGATCGCAAGTGGGAAGGTCATACGCGCTCGTAATTTTCATTGCTTTCACATTGTTTTTTTTTTTTAGTATGGATTCCAAACTATTTGAGAATCAGAGAATAGTGTTTCTAGTGATAATATCAGGCTATGGCAATCATTTTACGGGTTGTCGGGAAGTGTAAAGTGGAGACTTCGTTACCCAACTTCAGAGGTCTCCACAAGTCCTACGGTACTCGATGAAGGCTCAACAAACATCCCAGGAGAAAGCTGAAGGTATGTGCCATATGCATATCTAATTTTAATATTTTAGGACTAATAACTGATTTTTGGCAAATATTTTTAGAGAGTCTGTCAGAGGCGAATATGCCTGGGAGACATGCAAGTCAAGCAAACACAACCCTGCGGTTTAGGGGTTAAGGAAACGCAATAGGAGATACAGGATTTTTGATAGTCAGCCTACTGAGGAAAATTTCAGTGCATACAAACAAGCACAGGCTAAGGCAAGGAGAATTATTCGAAGGGCTAAATGTGACTCCTGGTGGTCTTTTGTGTCCACGGTGAATCGTTTTACACCATTAAGTAAAGTCTGGTCCACCATTAAAATGTTAAATAATAAAAGCCCTTCCATCCCATTTACCACAATGCAGGTGGACCTAACATCTATGACGATCCTCTGGATCAAGCTAACGTCCTAGCCAAGGGTTTTATCATGTAAGTAGCTCAGTCAATTCCGTCCAGCATTTTCAATACCAATAACCTCACAGCTGAGTTACAAGTATTGGACTTTGCCCCAGTAGATGTAGATAAACCAAGATTTTACGATAGATGAACTGCTCCTTGCCCTTAAATCCTGCAATGACACCAGTCCTGAACCAGAAACTATCACATATGGTATGATCCAGCATCTTAATCAGGACAACCTGATTGCGCTGTTAGCAATGTAAAATAAACTTCGAGAGTCCTGAACATTCCCAAACTTATGGCACTTTGCGCACGTCAGACCAATACTCAAAGGGGCGGGTCATCTTATGAATTCCACTTCATTTCGACCTATTGTGCTGACTTCTTAACTATATTAGGTCATGGAATGAATAGTTAATAATAGGCTTCTTTTTTATTTAGAGTCAAACAATTTGTTAAATGATTGACGCTGTGGTTTCTGTATATATGGAAGTTTACTAGATCATATAATGAATTTGGAGCACTGTATTTCAGAAGCATTTGCTAATAAAGAGTTCATGATAGGGGTGTTCTTGGACATCCAAAAAACCTATGACATGATGTGGCAACACAATGTACTAATGAAGCTCTATGTTTATGGTTTAACCCGCTGCCTCCCGGCCGATTTTCCACCAATGACCCTCCCCCCCCAATCCAGGCATATTTTCAAAAAAAAATTTTTGGCCTCAAACCTCCGCTTTTTATGAGAAACATCGGAAAATACCAAAAAAAAAGTGTTCACCTGAGCTTATAAGTGTGTTATTCAGGTTCCCTCTGAACACCTGGTACCATCTTCTCTTAAGCCACACTGCTGCTGTCACGTTTTCTATCGTAGGGGTATCTATTGCAGACCACTCAGAATAGGTAGATTTTTTGTTCATTTGGTATGAATTTATATGTAGAAGAAGAATATATTGGTTTTCACACAATAATATAGGCGACATAAGAGTTGTTTCACTCACAGAACACATCAACATACTGCACCTTCCCCTTACTGACGACGTTACCTCACTGGCACTTACTTCCACTTGTTTCTTCCTCTGGTGCCAGGTAATCTTTGTCTTACACATCGTCATCGATTGGGGAATCACTCTCCCCTGTGAAGGCATCAAGGGCAGCTTGAATTTCGTCAAATCGGAGAGTATTCCCGCAGCGCAACATGTCTTTACTGGCCAGGTCACTGCTAACAGGTGAGTTGCCAAGACAATGTCATGTGAAGGTCACGCGGGGATGGGGAGTGGCAGTGGGTAGATGAAGGTCTCCTGCATGTGCCTACCAAAAATCACCCACAAAACTTGAAAAATGTGCAAATGACAGACGTTGCAATTGCAGAATGTACTGGTATGTCGTCGGGTCAGTGTGAAAAAAATTAAATATACCCACAAGTTGAAGGAATGTCTCCATGGAGGAATTTATCTGATATTTTTATTTCAAATTTCTAAGCGACAGAACTATCTCTGCCATATGCTGGGACCGTAATGCAACATTGGATGTATTTATCCAAGAAAACTTGGTGTCTCAGGGAAGTGTGTTTAGTCCCACTTTATTTAGTGTTATGATCAACGCATATTCTGTCATCAGCTCCCCATCGCTAGAATCTTTCAATACTCACTATGCTGATGATTGTGCAGTATATCACTCTTCCTCCCGTAATGCACAATTTTCAGCTGGGTGGGATTCAAGTAGCTCTTGATTCAAATGTGGCCTTACTGTGGGGATTTAAGTTTCCTGGGTCCCATATGTGTGCCCCTGTAGTTTTCATTACTTGTAATGTCTCCCACCCACTTGTGTTTGACTTTTGGATAATCAGCCAGTACCTTTTCAAAATTCTGAGCAAGTTTTTGGGCCTCCACTTTGAATATAGATTGAAATTGAAATTTCATTTTAATAATTTGATCAAGCCTCATTGTGTTAAACCATTAATGTCCCTCTATGCAGTGGGTACTACTTGGGGTGCCGACAGAAAATTTTTATTAATGATGCATATGTCCTTTATTAGATCCAGGCTAGACTATGGCTCACATGTGTTCATGGGTCGGCATCCAATACCACATTCAGGAGGCTGATATTTTACAGAAATAAATATTTGCAAAATGTGTCTTAAGAAGCCATCAGGTCTAAGGCATGTGTAGTTCAGTAGTGGAAGTGGAGGCAAATGTACCTCTCCTCCATCTTTTGCCGCAGCCACCTGGCCTTGTCCTATGGACTATGAACATTTACAAAAAGTAATATTGGCAATATGCTCTGTACCCCCCCCGTGTCAATACCACCATCTTATGTTGGGAGTTCATCAACCGCTTGCTGTTTGCCACCACTTACTGACTCAAGAGCTGAGCTTGGTATGAACCTCATTGACTGTGACAAGTTCGTGATTAAAAATATAGCACCTTGGGAGCCACCTAACTTTACAGTTGATTATCATGCCTCCAAGCACCAAAGACCAAGGTGCCAGAGGCAAAGGTCCGCTACTTGTTTTGTAACATCATCATTAGTCACCTGGGGTCCCACCAGTTGTACACCAATGGCTCCAAGTTGAGTGAATCTGTGGGTACTAGTGTTTGTGGTCGACTGAATGTGCCCACAGTTTCAGTAGCCGACTCATACATCAGTGTCTACCTCCAAATTTTTTCCGACTGACAAAGCCATAGACGATGCTTTAAACTCTAGGCACGACTCACTTGGCATATGTTCAGATTCAAAATCAGCACTTCAGGCAATTGCTTCTTGCTCTACGGATTCTAATGAGATCTAGGGCCGCATTGTTAATAAATTGCATTCATGTGACAAGTCCCTCACGATGGTTTGGGTGCGTGGTCATTGTCGTATCTCCGGGAATGAGCAGGCTGACTTACTTGTGAACTCAAGGAGACTTGAGACGTTCCTTGTGATCTACTGTCGAGTTGCTCCCTTGGGAAGAACACAATTAATCTTCTGTGGCAAGCTCAGTGGACCAGACCAAAGATTCCTATTTGCAAGCCGTACCAGGGCGACTGGGATACTGCCAGCCGTCCCATTCGCCAGGAAGAGTGTTGGCGCGATTAAGGTTTAAGTACACCATTTCAACTGACATAAAACCATATTTTGAAAGACATTTTCCACCGCACTGTGACATCTTTGATGTGGTGTTATGTCAGTCATACCATCCTGCTCTATCGGCACTTTATTCACGAACGTGCTTAAAATATATATTACTGTGGTGCAGTAGACATCCCCTTCACCCTATCACCATCCTGGGTGATGGGACATTGTTATAACTGATAAACTGATGGCTTTCTTGAGGGAGACCGGATTGATCAGAGTGATGTAACTTTTTTACTGTGTGGTTAGGGTTTTTATTGAATGTTACTATGTATAAATTGTATTATTTAATTCGGGTTGACAGTTGAATTATTTGAAATAGTTCCTGATTCTGACTTGGCAGATATTTCCGTCATTTTGCACCTTAAGTCCCATAACTCCATGACAGGTTTAAAACAAGTGTTTTACATTCTTTCCATAGCACTCCATGACTCAGACCATATTCTAGTAATAATATCTTGTTACAGCCCAGCATCGAGGATAGTGGAGTGTCAGCTTTACGAGACTTTAAAGAGAGCAAGGTACAGTGACAAGAGCTGGAGACGAAACAGTGTGGTGAAACAAGGAAACAAAGTACTGGAGAGAGAGTTGTGTGTCGTTGGAGAAAGTGATGTTCTTGAACAGGGATAACTTGAGGCTCTTTCGTGGGTGGATGCGACGCCACACAATAGATAAATAGCCAGACCTTTCTTTTTGTTCGCAGCTCAAGACGACAGGCTTTTTTACCTCTCCATCTCCCACGCCAAACCTCCAGATAACACCCCTCCTTCCTCCCATTCCAACTCCCCTCTAGAGGACACTCCTAGATGCAACTTCACCCTCTCACTCCATATTCAGTTCTCCTTCTAGACTATGCTCGCACTGCCTCCTTCCTCAATCTCTTCTGTTCCACTCTCTCTAAACAATAACTCCTCCCCTCTCCACTCCCACTTTTTTCAGACGACACCCTCTTCCTCCCTTTCTTTCCATTCCTGTTTCTTGGTTCTCATCACCATTCTCCTTCCCTCTCCACTCCCATTCTCTTTAGATGACACTCTCCCTTCCTCTCCATTCCCAAACCCACCAGAAGACACTCTTCTTAATTTCCACTCTCACTTCCTCCAGAAAACATTCTCCGTCTTTCTCCATTTCGACTTCTCTCAAACGACAAACCTTCACTCTCCATTTGCAGTAATGATCTTTGGTGCTGCGCTGCCAGAATTAGGTACTTTAAGCCATCGGTCATATTCAGACAACACTCTCCCTCCTCCTTCCCTCACCTTCTTCACTTCATCCAAACGACACTTCTTCTCTTTCCATTTCCACTCCATACAAATTCAGACCGCCCCACTCCATTCCCCACCTACCCTTATCGACGTCCCACTCCCGTGCCCTCTCTCAGAATCAGCAGAAGGCAACGTTTATATTCATTGCGACAGCGCTGACAGGCCGTTGGTCTTGTTTCATCCTTCATATCTCACCGTTGCATGCCGGCCCCCTGTAAACCATGGACATATAAGAGTGCAGAGGTTGAAGCAGGACACGGCATAGTGCAGGGGCAGGCCTGGGAGTGTGGCAAAGCAAGGTACGTGCAGGGCAGAGGAGGTCAAAGAGAGTGATGACAGTGCAGGGCAGAGCAAAGGAGGCATGCCAGGTGCAAGGACAAGGCAGAGATGTGCATGGGTATGGCAGGGCAGGGGAAAAGCATGACAGAATTGGGAAGGGTAAGGTAATGCGGCAAGGCTTGGTAGGGGAAGTTCAGGGTAAGTAGGCCAAGAAAGGGGTGGGCAGGGTTGGGGTAAGGTAGGTAGGGACATAACTGCGGGCAGGGCGAGGCCTAGTAAGCAGGGCAGAACAAGTCAGGGTCAGAGAGGGATGAGGTGGAAGCGGAGAGGAGCATTGCAGGGCAAGGCACGGAAATAGCAGGGCAGGGCAGGGCAGGGCCGAATCAGCAGGACAGGGCAGGGCAGCTAGGTCAGAGTGAGCAGGGGCGGCACAGGGCATGGAACAGCAAAGCAGGACAGAACGTGTGTGGAAAGGGCAGGAGAGAGAGAGAGAGAGAGAGAGAGAGAGAGAGAGAGAGAGAGAGAGAGAGAGAGAGAGAGACAGACAGACAGACAGAGACAGAGACAGAGACAGACAGACAGACAGACAGACAGACAGAGAGGGAAAGTAATTATTACTGGTCTGTAAATTTTCAGCACAGTGATGTATTTTATATTATAATGTTCCAGCATGCTACCGGGCGCTTTCGTTTGGGTCAGGAGAACCCCAGGTAATGGAGGGGTTAATGAAGGGAATCGTCACCAATATAAAATTGTCTGGAGCTTGCTAAAGCCAAAGAAAACGACTTTCTCTGGGTGAAGCGGTTGACACAGACTGTGTGTGTGTGTGTGTGTGTGTGTGTATGAAAGCGCATGGTCACCACTTGAATTCTTTAACAAAATCTAGTGCTATTATTCGCACTCTACACCAATATCATCCTCAACACCGTTGTCATGAATACTCGTATCAATGTCTTAATACCAGTATCATCCTCGGTCACCACTGCCATGAATATAATCAATATCTTAACCCTCTGGTAGGCTACAATGATGTATTTGAGATTATATCTTCTGTCCTTCCTCCAGATCTATTTGGTTTGCCTTTAAATAAAGTCGTCTAGTTTCGCAGGAAGAATAAATGCACAAACAAAATCGTACTGTAGTGTTGGAAATAAGGAACAAGGTAATGTAGAGCTAAAAATAAAAAGGCGATTCTCTAAGCCTTTCTTTACGAGAGTGATTTCCCCTACGAGGCTCAGATCTCTCCAAATCTTTGAGCTCTGTTAAACATAGAAAAAAATCGCGTAAAAATGACGTCACTGTTGTGCATAAGAGGTTAAAAGAGATTGGCTATAGATACTTTATGTAAAGCTATCTTTCTTTGGAGCTAAGGTGAATATGACTGGTAGTTGGAATAAAATTAAGCAGAGAGGTTGTCATGGAGTACAGCGACGCCACGCGCCAATTTTATCCAGTGTACAGTATGATAATTAATTTTTCATACGTTTGAACAAAACATAAATTAGTTTTTCACTTAGAAACATTACAATCTACCTGCTTTTTTTGTTTTTTACAAGTTGGATCAGACATGAGATAATCTCGGCATCCTAAACTGTGACCTTGACCCATGACCTGTGATTTTTTAATAATCGGCATCAAATTCAGTAACTCTCTTCCTAGGACCCACTTCGCACAGAGTATGTGTGTCAACGTAAATCCAGCACAGATCAGGCATTGATGAATAATTTGTTAACATAGACACCTCATATGCATGCACATATAAAACATTTGCGGTAACAGAATCGATTCACAATGGATATGCCTCCGTTGTCGCTAAGAAGGTGTCAGGGTTCTGAAGAGGTTAGTCTCTTGGGTGATATGACATTTTGTGATTTATTTTTTGCTGCAAATAGACAATTACGTTAGGTATTGAACGGGGTAGTTTGGTTATGGAAGTCGATTTGGTACCAATTTATATGTTTATGCTGTGCGTTTACTGAGTTAGTACAACTCTGAAAGTTAAATGGTCATTAAAAAAGACATTTTGCGTCAATATCTAACTGTAAATTGTTGCTATAGCCTGTGTATATGGAAGCTGAATTAATCATGTAAATCATTCATAACGTAAGTGCTTGGAATAGGAGTGGCTTTGGGTCTGATGTGTGTAAGGAGAGAGTGAAAAGCATGGGTATTCGGCGGCTGAATTTCGGCTGCTGCTCCAGATCAGAATCGGACTTCAAATTTTTGTGTTCCAATCACAGGACGACCTGAGCAGATTGTGGAAAAATTCCCAGGTCTAACATCCAACAGATTAGATTCCCTGTCAGAGTGTGACCATTGACCCAAATCTATACCGCTCTCTCTCTCTCTCTCTCTCTCTCTCTCTCACACACACACACACACACACTCATATACACACAGAGTTCCGATTAAGGCCTAGAACAACAAACGAAATTCAGCCGTGAACACCAGCGCCTGTCATTTACACCCACATCCGCTCCAAAGCCATTACAGAGAGCAAGAATTTCATGCACTGACGTTATATATGATTAAGTTTATCCTCAAGCATACAGGTTGAAGCAGCATTAATATATAGATTTAGGATTCGTCATATGTTCAGCATAACTTCTATCCGCACAGAAGGTAGCAATGTTGTTGTTGTTGCTGTTGTTGCAAGTCCAGGCTCTTTTATTTTACCCAGGGCACCACAGGAAATCGATGACATTGACTAGCAGCTCCCAGAGGTCTTTTGTTGAGGTTATTTTCAAGGACTGTCTTTGTTTTGATAATAAGTAAGTGTGATGTAGTGTGGTGTGGGGGGATTCATTCAGTGTTAACAAAGGGTGGATTGTTTTTGAACTGTATTTGTGTTGGTATTGTAGCAGTGAAGGGTGATGGCTGCATTGCAGTCTGGGCTAGGGTACTTGTTTCTCTCTGGGTATGGAAGCTTCTGGAGGATGTACTGTATGTCTGTTGGTGGATCTTGAAGGATGTTGTTTAGCTGAAGGTTTTGGATGGCTGTGGTGTCTATGTGCAACTGTATGTGTTTGTGAAATGTGTTGTTGAGCTTTGAGGAGGAAGTGA
This sequence comes from Coenobita brevimanus, assembly GCF_032717465.1. Taxonomy (NCBI): domain Eukaryota; kingdom Metazoa; phylum Arthropoda; class Malacostraca; order Decapoda; family Coenobitidae; genus Coenobita; species Coenobita brevimanus. The sequence goes on from NC_137048.1 coordinate 19,953,971, forward strand.
GATTTTGCTGAGATACTATGTGTAATGTTGGGCAGGTTGTTCACTTCTTGGTCTTTGTGGATTTGGATGTGATGCAACATAAAGTTACAAGAGTTGGGCGGGCCTTGAGCTGCAGCAATGAACTGGTCACCTGCCATTTTCATATATACTATTTGATTGGAAGTAATTTATTTATTTATTTTTTTTTTAATGTAAGTGATCCATATTTGTGGTTTTGTACATCCTGCGTTATTATTTTTTATTATACATTATTAATTATTAATTTCTTTAATTTTAGTTTTGCTGGTTTAAAGGTGACATATTTAATACTACAACACTGTGATACTTCAGGACAGGTTGAACAGAATGCTTAGGCTATCAAAAGATTCTGATTAGATGAGATCTTTAATGATATGTATGCGTCAGTTTCAGTCCCAGGATTTATGTATAGGTTTACCCTAGGTGCACAAGAGTGGAATTTTCTCTTAGACCAATATTCAGGACACCGGGGTATAACTTGGCTAAATTTCTACAGCCTCTCTGGTGACACCACTCATGACTAATGTGTTTAATGTTTCGAGTTCTATTAGTTTTGTGGAAGACATTCCAGCACAAAAATTACCGAAGAATTATATGTAAACTAGATATGCAGCAGAATCTTCCTTCACTAATGTACCTCTTGTGATGAGACTTTGGGATATGATTTTGGAGAAGTAAGAAGAGTCAGACTTTTTCTTATATATATATATATATATATATATATATATATATATATATATGCAAACTAACCACAGGAGAAGTGAAAGGAGCAACAGTGAGTAGTTTCGTATGTGGTTAGTTTGCATACATATCTTCACGGTAGAAGTAAAGTCTCTGCATATATATATATATATATATATATATATATATATATATATATATCGTTTCGTTTTCGTTTGTTTTAAGCATCCAACATGCATGCGTCGGCCTTGGTCACCTAATGGCGGCTTCTCCATGCTGGTAACGATCTATTGCAGTCTCCCTGTTCAGTACCATTACCCTGAGGTCACACTTAATGACCTCGTCCCATGTCTTTCCTCGGTCTACCCCTCATAACCCCATCCTCAATATTAACACTTCTCACATTCCTCACCCAATTATCAGCCCCCATCCTCTCCACACATGCCCAAACCATCTCAATCTACCTCTCCTCATCACAACACCAATACACTCCAGTTCCTCCATCCTACCTCTCAACTCTTCCATCGTAAACCCAGCCCCCAGACCTTGGACGCAGGGACACACTACACATCCACCTAATCATTGTCATTTCTGTACGTCTGAGCCATGCGAATATCCTCCTCCTTTACTGCCCAGATCTCACTACTTCATACAAGCATTACTTCCTAACACATGCTGCATACAAAGACTCCTTAGCAAGTAGGAAGAGTACTCCTCAATGTCAGGAGAGGCAAGAGCTCCCTGAACTTCTTCCAACCACTTCTCACCCTAGCCACAGAGCTAGCCTCCAGCCCCACCCTCCAGCACACAACATGTCTCCCAAATAACAAAACCTTCCACACACTCAGGAGATTCACCAGCAAGTTCAATCCTTTATGCTTTCCTGACAATCTCCATCTGCTGTTGCTCCTACATGCCACACACATAAAATCAGCATTATCTCGCAGTCTACCTCTGATACTCACAACATCTCTTGTGCATCCATTTATCACAAACACCGCACAAGATGGACTTACTTCCCACGCCCTTGTGGCAAACTGCACATGGCCACTGTCTCTGCGTCTGGTGTTCTTGACAGTACTGCCACCAACGCTAGATATCATTACTTTTGTTTTATCTGCATTTACCCCTTAAGCCCTTGTGCCCCATACCATCTCTCCACTTCCTGAACCTTTCCCTCTGCCTCCTTTCGTTCTCCAATCAACACAAAGTCATCAGCATACAACATCTCCCCATTGAGTCCGTTTCTGAAGTCACGTGAGAGGGCTTCAAGTACATGATAAAACAACATGGGACTCAAAACTGACCTCTGATGCACACCAGCGTTCACGGAAAAACTCATCAATCAAATCTCCATTCACTCTTACCTGAGTGCGAGCACCCACATACATAGCCATAACCACCCTAACCACCCACTCCTCCAAGCCAAGCTTTCATTGCCCACTTCCACCACCTCTCTAGGGACTCTGTCAAAGGCCTTTTCCAAACTCAACAAAAACAAAATACAGATCTTTTTTCTTACCAATATTTTTTTTCTGAAGCTGTCGAACAATGAATATGGCATCAGTAGTCCCCCTACCTGGCATAAACCCAAATTGCATCTCATTTATGATCACTCTTTCTCTAATCATAGCTTCTAAAACTCTCTCCATTACCTTCCTTATCTGATCTAAAAGCTTCACACCCTA